>NC_048596.1:268515441-268674889 GCF_003668045.3 Cricetulus griseus | reverse complement strand
TGTGTGTGTGTGTGTGTGTGTGTGTGTGTGGAGAACAGCTGGTGTGTGTGTGTGTGTGTGTGTTGAGAACAGCTGGGGCGTGTGTGTGTGTGTGTGTGTGTGTGTGTGTGTGTGCGCGCGCGCGCGCGCACCCCTGCACTCTCACGTCACCTCATTTGATGCTCTAGCTCTGCTGTTCTCATCTGTTATCCAGGCAGGGAGCCATGATTTTGCCTCATTTGTCTTGATTCTATAAATACCTTTTTGTTCCATGTCCCCTTCAGGCTCGAGGCATCTGTTCTGGTCTCTGAAGCTCTTTTCTCAGTGGGTTCTTGAAGAACAGCCCCTCAGGAAGGTCTGAAGGGAACTGTGAAGTACTAGTTTCCTAGTCACAATACTGGCTTGCAGACTTCTCCACTGTTCTTACCTAATGTCATTCACATTGAACTCACCCATGTGCTTGACCTACATGCCCCGATTGGTTTTGGTTTCCCAGGAAGCCATGTTGCCTTTTCCAGAAGCCCCTGGCACTGCCGTTCTGATTACCACATTCAGAACAGTGAGCTTAGGTCTTTCTCTTCAGGAACTTGTCTCCAGTGGGTTGGTAATGCTTGACTCTGGCTCTGTTCCTTTTCTTTGCTGTTTTAATTTTCAGTGTTCAAGCTGCCCTCTCGATGGCTCTTCTACACCCACTGTTGATATTTGGCAGGCTCTTCATTACCTGTCTGCCTCCTCTCTTCTCTTTCAGTTTATAACTCAGGCTACAGTTGACCTCTATGGTTTTTATTTTGTTTTCCTTCTTTCTTTTTTGATTATTGTTATTGCTCTGAGATCATAGCCTTGGATGCTCTAGAACTTGCTATGTAGACCAGGTTTGCCTCAAATTCATAGAAATTCACTGCTTCTGTCTCCTGGCTGCTGGGATTAAAGTTGTGGACCACTATGCCATACCTCTGCACTTATTTATCATTGCATGTGTACATATTCATGGACCACACTGCCATTCGGTATTAAAGTTCAACTTTGTTGCATTTGTCTTTTTTTTTTTTTTTTTTTCATCTTTATTTGCATCCATGGAATTGAAATGAATGTCAGTGTCTTGTTTGTTTATTAATTTTTATTTTATATGCATTGGTGCTTTGCCATGGGTGTCTAGGTTCCCTGGAACTGGAATTACAGACAGTTTTGAGTGGCCATGTGGGTGCTGGGAATTGAACCCAGGTCCTCTGAAAGAGCAGTCAGTGCTCTTAACCACTGAGCCATCTCTGGAGCCCCGAATGTCAGTGTTTTTATCTTAGTTGTTGGGGTTTGTTTGCTTGCTTGCTTATGGGTTTGCTGCGGTTTTTTTTTTTTTTTTTTTTTTTTTAATTTTTTATTTTTTTTGAAACAGGGCTTCTCTACATAGCCCTGGCTGTCTTGGACCAATGTGGCCTTGAACTCACAGAGATTTGGTTGCCTCTGAGTGCTGGAATTAAAGGCATGCCCAACTGCTTCCTTCCTTCCTTCCTTCCTTCCTTCCTTCCTTCCTTCCTTCCTTCCTTCCTTCTTTTTAGACTAACTTTTAGAATTGTTTTAGCCTCGTGGTACTCAGAAAGGTAGCCTTCCTTTCTTCCCTAGGCCGCTGCACTCCTCTCCGTGCCTCCCACTGCTTACTCATTTCTTAGTCATAACACGATGATTCCTGTGTTCCAGTTGGTGCCCCTCCCGGACACACAGAATCTCTCCAGTTCGTAGCTTGTAACAGACTTTCTTTTGGGCCACCAAACAGATCACAAATCTTGATACAGAGACTTATTACTAGTTATGAATGCTGGGCCTTATAACTAAACCTGTTTCTCTTCTTGTGTGTTTTGCTTTGGTGCTTTTCACTTCTCTTTCATTCTGTATGTCCTACTCCATGCCTCACTTGCTGGCATCTGCCTGGCCCTGGGCATCTCACTTCTCTCCTTCACTGCCCACTCCACTTTTCTCTCCCTTCCTCTCCTCTTCCCTCCTCTCCATTTATTCTCTCTGCCATCCAGCCCTGCATATCCCTCTACTACCTAGCTACTGGCTGTTCAGCTTTTTATCAAACCAGTCAGGTGCCTTAGGCAGGCAAAGCAACAACTCATCATTACATAATTAAACAAATGCAGCAGAAACAAATGTAACACACCTTTACATGGTTAAAGTAATGGCCCATGACCTAAACAAATGTAACACATTTTTACCTAGTTAAATATTACACAGCATTAGCTTATGTCAGACATCATTCTTGGTGCCACCCATTGCACAGGTTCAAACAGAAGTGTACTAACTGTGATCTGCATTGCCATATTGTGGCAGAAGTTTCACTATCCTAAAAATCTGTTCCTCCCACCTGCTACTCTGAGATTTTTTGGCTGCTACTGAGTATTTTACTATGCCCCAAGTTTTGCCTTTTCCAGAAGGTTAAACAGAATTACACCTATTTATTGTCTTTCAGACTGTTGTGGGTTTTTGTTTGGTTGGTTGGTTTGGATTTTCAAGACAGGGTTTCTCTGAGTATCCTTGGCTGTCCTAGAACTAGCTCTGTAGACGAGGCTGGCTTTGAATTCACAGAGCTCCTCTTATCCCTGTCTCCCAAGTGCTGGGATTAAAGCTTGTGACACTATTGCTGGCAATTGTAAACTGCTATGTAGTGATGGGAATTGAACCTGGGTCCTCTGGCAAAGCTGTCAGTACTCTTAACCACCAAGTCAGCTCTCTAGAACCTCAGACTGTTTTTCCTTCACTTTACAATATGTATTTTAAGTTCCTCCCTGTCATTTTGTGAGGGCAGAGTCTATTTCCTTTTAATAATACCCCATTGTGTGGACACATCTCAGTTTGTTCTGTTCACCTGCTACAGGATGTCTTGGTAGCTTGCAATGCAGGCAGTTGAATGAACAAAACTATGTGGGGCTGGGGACATAGTTCAGTGCTATAGTGCTGGCAAGGCTCTGGTTTGATTCTTAACCCCTCAAGTAAACAACACTGAATGTAGGCTTTTGTAGTTTCTCAAGTTCTCATCTCTGAGGGGTAAGTATAAGGAGTGAGATATCTGGATCACATGACAAGAGTTAGCTTAGTGCTGAGCCACTGAACTGCCTTCCTGGGTGGCAGCATTGTTTTATATTCCTGTCATTAGTGAGTGAGAGTTTCTTTCACTTTTTTTTTTTTTTTTTATCTTTAACGCTTTTTAATCTCACCTTCACTGGTCTTTACAGACTCAGATGTTTCAGCAGCTTCATCCTTTCACTCTTACCCTGCTGTCTGACCATTCTCATGGTTGTATAGTCCTGTATTGTTTGAATGTGTGTTTTTTCTGGTGACCTCATGTTTAACACATGTTTTTGTGTGTATATAATTGCTATTTTACTTTTGTCTTGTCTTTTTGAATTGCATGTTAAAGTTTTGGATCATATTTGGTGCTGTTTGTATTTTGGTGGTGTTTAGTCTGTTCTCAAGCTTGATCAAGTATTGCTCTCAGTCCCATCATCCTTCTTACTCCCACAGAACCCTATTGACAGTCAGTCCCCACTCCATGACCCTTCCTTTAACTCCCACTTCCCATTCAGTCTCATTTGTTTTAAGGGACTTTTATAGTCCCTGATTGTCATAACTTGATGACTTAGAAGCTTGTTTTTTTAAGGGAGAAGGCTTAATGGCAGAAAACTGCCAGGCCACCATGTCTGTCACATATCAGGGTGGAAGCATCACCATCTCAAGAGAGCCTTGGGTTGGGAAATGTGTCAGGCTCAAGGTTCATTTTGATTTTCAAGGGAATTATTGTTAACCTGCTTAGAGGAGGAGGGGCAATCCAGCAGAGGTCATTCACAACCTTGTGCTATTACTCATACAGCATTGCTTTGTGTTGAGGTTGCCCGTCTGTAAGGATGGGGCATGTGTGTCCTAACACCTGTGCATCATGGAAAGTAAGAGGATGGCCTCCGTGTCAGAGGAGGCTCACTAAAAGGTGCTTGTAACTTAAATAATTAGGTACTGTGTAAGGGTTAGACAGGGCACTCCAAGAGGAACTTTGTCATTTCAGAACAAACATTACTAGCAGAGATGTTGAGGGAAGAGTCCACAGAAGGATTAGCCGAGACAGCTGAAGGCCAAGCAGAACAGATGCAGAGGGCCTAGCCTCTCACATTTTACTTTTGCACTCTGGCTGAGGCATTATCGCCAAGCCCCTGTCTGTCCATGTTGTCCCCAAGCCTTGCCTCCATACCTAAAGTTCTTATCACCTCTCTTCTCAACAGGGCAGGCCTCCTTATGCTGCTTCAGCAGAAGAAGTGGCCAAAGAACTGAAATCGAAATCCGGGGAGTCCAAGTCCTCTGCCGTGTCCTCAGAAGGGTCCCTGGCTGAAAACGGAGTGATGGCCGAGGAGAAGCCAGTGCCCCAACTTAATGGGAGCACAGGCGACACCAGGGCCCCCAGCCACTCTGAAAGTGCCTTGAACAATGACTCTAAAACGTGCAATACAAATCCTCACTTAAATGCACTAAGTACAGACAGCGCCTGCCGCAGGGAGGCTGCTCTGGAGGCGGCTGTCTTAAATAAAGAAGAGTAAACTTATTTTTATAGAGGGTGAAGGATGCTGGAAGGGTAAAGATTTAGGACTATTCTGGAGAGAAAGAGAGCCTGCAGTTATGTACATTTTGTCCTTTCCGTAAGAGAAAAATGAGGACTTGGAAATTCAGATCCCTCTTTGATATCAGAGATTTAAACAACACATTTTTTTTAGTTTTAACCAGTTGTAGTCAAAATGCTACAATAAAACAAAAAAGAGAGAAAGAAAATGAAGAGCATTTGACTCCCGCACTTAAAATGAAGTACACAAAGTTTTAACTGGTTATGACAAAAGCCTAGAGTTGTGTTTCTTGAACTATAAAGAAAACAAATTTTGGCAGTCTTTAAGTATATATAGCTTAAAATATAATTTTTAGCATTTGGCACCATATGTATGCCATTATATTTGATTTTTGCATTACTGTTTCACAATGAAGCTTTGTTTTAAGGCTTTGATTTTTATGATTATGAAAGAAATAAGGCACAACCACAGTTTTTCTTTCTTACTTAAATTTCATCACTGTTGATGTGGTTCTTTGTGTTAAAAAAGTGCAACTATCAAAACTTAAAAAAAAAATTATAGAGTAAACTGCTGTTGTGCTGATTTTGAATACACAGTACATCATACATACTTTACAAGCAAGTTCAATGGAGATAAAGTTGAAATCATAGAAGATGCAAATGACCTTTCAAAATCAACACAATGTGTTCTGAAACTTGGTGACTAATACCATGCATCTGTGATCAATGAGCTATGTGGTTTTGAATCGGATGTAGACCATTAGTACTACTACTTGAGCTAAACTTCTGCATGGTTCATAATTTTAAAGTGTGTAGTTAATATTATGCATGTTATTGTCCTTTCTTCCATTCTTACCAGTACGTGCCCATTTGCAAAACAAAAATGCTAATAATCAGTAATAGTCCTATAAAAGATGTTAACTCTGTTTAGTCATTGACTGATCTTGCTCTAACCTTAAAATTTTGTGATTATTGACCTCTGTTGCATTTATTCTAAACCCCCCAAAATTATCTAGCCGTTTGGAATATCGACATTACCCTGGTGTACTCACTGCTGTGTGCATTATTGTTCTCTGTTGCTGTTTTATGCCTTCATATTAGCAAAATATGAAATTCTGTGAAGAAAAAAACCCTTTGATCTTAAAAAAACGAAACACCCCTCCCCTTCTGTAGCAGGAAACAGATTGCTTGTTGTTGAGAAGTTTCCCATCAGGAATTTAGTAGAAGCAGGTATACTTCTATCCTTTTGATGTTTTGTTACTGTTTCCAACAGTGTCCTTTGAATCAGAATCACTTCTCACGTTTCATACACTTCCGATGCTCTTCATCACATTAGCGATCAGAAATGAGGTGTAACTCCCCAGCCCCTGCCCGCAAGAGCTAAGTAGGATCTTACTGTAAGTTGAAGGGAGTTCCGCCCTAACTCATGGATTGTGAAGAATGAACTGCTGTTGGGTCTGATTGACTGTCGATGGATTGTGGTGTGGTGTATCTGGAGGCTATTGAATGCAACTTACAATGCTTAATAAAAATCTTTATTCTTTTAGTATAAAGTATGGTGTGGCTTTTAAATTCACTTGTAAAAGCATAGATTTTACAGAGGGTTAATTCAAATTGAGGTAGCTCATGAAGAGCTCCGTCAGATAACAAAAAGTTCAGAAATACCATACCCTGTCAGAGTAATTCCAGAGGGACGTTAGAAAGCTGTTAATACGAAGATTATCCTGAGCACATTTCGAGTTCCACTAAAGACATTCTCTGACCGATCAGGCTGAGAAGTCAAAAGTGACTTTTATAAAGGCCTAAGGGGGACAGACTGATCTGGATTAAACTTTTTTAAACTTGGAGTTACAAGTGCGGCTGATTTTTTTTATGCCATCTTTTTACCTCAGTCGGCCTGCAGCTTGCTCTAGGTGTGTCTGCTTTAGCCGCCAGGAAGTGCTTGCAGCGCGCGCTCCCAACCCAGGCCTCAGGCTCGGCGGGCTGGGCGGGGCTTGCACGGCAGATGCGCGCGCATATCTAGGGGCGGGGCTGAGCCCTGCCCAATGCCGCTGGCCCCTCACGCTGCGGCGCCGGGCGGAACCGTATGACGAGGCCCGAGACTGCGCCTGCTCGTTTCTTCAGGCCCTGCTACTCACAGAGCCGCGTCTGCGGCCTTGCCCCGCTGAGTTCCGCTACACTGCGGCCTCCGTAGGCTTCAGGAAGCACCGGAGGCCCGGCCGCGGGACCGGGCCCACCGCCGTCTGCCTACTATGCTGCGGCCTCCATATCACGTCTGAGCTTGCCTCTTGTCCGATTCTATTAATTTGGCCTCCAGGGTCGCAGTGACAGTGAGCCTTGTTTCCAGCTGCCCGGATCAGGCCACCAGAATCTTTGGCTGTGTTTGGTAGCCCCGCCAGTATCATGCAAAAGCCACCGTCCCGGGCGGGCCATGGCCTGTGGGGAGGGAGCAAGTCTCTGGATGCCAAAGGAAAGGCCCGGCAACAGAAGTAGGAGAAGACTGTTAACTCTGAATATGCCTTCACCCACGGCACCCTCGCAGGGTCTCCCCTCAGTGACAGCCACAAGCCTCACTCTCTGGCTCCTCAGTCCACCTGACTTGGGGACAGCAAACTGATCAGAATGGCCTTCTGGCTTAAAGTGAAGGACAGATAGTTTGGTTCACCGTAAAGTCCCAAGGATAAGGGTTTCAGGGGCTTCCCCATTGTGGCATCCTTTGCTCTGCTTTCTTATCACTTGGATTGAATGTTTAAGGCCTAAGAGACCTCCCTTGGCTCCAAGGTAGGCTTCCACCTTACTTATGGACTGGAGTGTTCTGGAGGCTCGCTTTGCCAGAGACACACTCACTGTTCTTCACACACCACTGGCATGGTATGGGATCACTGGGAGGCCAGTGCCAGGATAGCTCAAGGGACTTGGGCCATATGTGGCACTGGCCAGAACTCAGGAACAAATCCGAGGCTTTATATACACTCAAGATGAACTCAACCTGGTGTTGTTCAAGGACAGATGGCAGATTGTGGTAGGTCTGATGCTCTTGGTAGGTTTTTGGGTTGTTTTGCTTTTTTTCATCTTTTGAAATAAAACTTTTATGATTTTTGCTTAAACTCTGCTATCTTGAAACAATTATTTTGAACACTGAGTCTTCCTTTTTGTTGTAATATGTCTTTTTCTCCTCAGCACAGAGGAGACAGTCTGTTTAAGATTCTTGTGGAACACCTTTACCAGCCCTTGCTCTTTCTACAAGGGACAAGGCACGGGCCACACCTTGAAGCATTTCCATTAAAACGGGGTAGCAACACAAGGGTTCACATTTAATAAGCAAAATATAAGTACAGGAGATGGAGTGAGGGTGAGTTTCCGTTGCTTCTTGCTTATTCCCGGTATAGCTAGCCTCTAGAGTTTGTATGAACAGGCTCAGCTGCCTGGCAAGGGCAGTCTGAGGGTGTTTTGCCAATTTTGACTGGCAAAAGTTGGCTCCATTTATAGGACCTTGATTTCTAGGGAGGATAAATATGTTGATGGTTAATATAGCCTCACCCTTCATTTTCTGTTTGACAGAGAATGTTGGATAATTCCTGTCTCTACCCTCAACCACATCACTCACAGGAACAAAAGGAACAAAAGTCAGTTTATTTCTGGATCTCTGAGTTCGAGGCCAGCCTGGTCTATGAGTGAGTTCCAGTACAGCCAGGACTATACAGAGAAACCTTGTCTCAGAAAAAAAAAGAAAGTTAAACAAAAACCAACAAATAACCTCTAAAGTCAGCTTAACCCAACTCTTCTTCCTGCAGGGCAAGCAATAGTGACCAGCTCTGAGGATATGCTAATTTATCGTTCTCCTCACAGCCTACCTTTCTCCGTGATACATAAAAAACATGTTTTCTGCTGCTTAGCCCTTTATGTGGTAGAATAGGCAGAAAAGAGGTCTTTTTTGTCATGGCCCTAATGGGTCTGCCAACCCTGCCTGTATCTTCCACACATGGCTTCCTGGGTGGCTGGGCACTGCTCTGCCTTTTCCCAAACCACATTCCCTGGCTCACCCTGTGAGCTCTTTCAGGAAGCAGGTGGCCTGGAGGCCCTCAGGCAAGCCACATGGATGACTTTTATAAAGATGTAGCACCCTACATTAGGGTCTGAACCATGCCGGCCCCAACTCACTGGGCCAAGACATGACTCCTAGAATCTCCTAGGTCTCAGAATGTGACCTTATTTGGAGATAAGGCCTCTGAAGATGCAATTAGCAGAGGAGTTGGGACAAGGTCATGTTCGAGTAGGATGGGCCCTTATCCAGTATGACTGGTGTTCTTATAAAAAGGGAACTTGGACACAGAATTACAGGGCCAAGGCCACAGGAAGACAGGAATGACTGTCCTGGGCCACGAAGCTGTGAGAAGGTGGACAGAGGCCAGATATAGATCCTTGTCTGCTGCCTCTAAAGGACTGCAGCCCTGAAGACCCTTGGTCAGGGACTTACGACTTCCAGAGCCAGAGATGGTGAATGCTGCCACCCAGAGCATCCAGCCTCTGGCCCTTCGTTAAACAGTCCTGGATTTTCATATGCCCGGTAAGTGGGAGCTTCTGAGCCCATAATTGGGTCACTTCTACTCACCCATGCCCTATACTTACTTTCCTCTCCGGCTTCTGGAATTGGAAACAGCCCAGGGTAGAATGGGAACAGTTGTCGTTCCACAGAGAATGGATATACCTAAGGGGCCAGAACTACAGGGAATAACGCTTTTTGGACAAGTTGAGATGGGATTTCAGGCTGAGTCTGAACCAGGTACCACAGGTGAGCCCTGCACAAGCACTCCAAAATCCATGCATCTGGATCAAAAGACCAGATTTTCCCTGGGTAGAGGGTTACCCATCCAGTCTTCAATCCCCTGACTGGTCACTCCAGGAGAGTTATAGGGATTGTCACTGAGTGTCCTGCAGAAGGCACAGTTTACTGGGGGCTGGGAAATGTCACCTGAGCGGGGATAGCAGGAGCAGTTATATAAACACTCAGGTTAAAAGGAATCCATGTAAAAAATGAGATGGAAGGTGTGGAAGGTTCCAGGAAAAACAGCAGAATGGATGAAAGTTTCCAAGGTACCAGGGAAGCCACACTAGGGGACGATCTGGAGGACAGGTAGGACTTAGGCAGGGCACATTTGTCCAGAATAGCTCTAAACACTATACCTGCATGTATGTGCACCCTCACTCCATACCTTTTGTTAAAATACATGACTTCAGTAAATAGCAATATACAAGATCAATAAGATAAATAAATGAGAATTCTGATGCTAAAGATGTACTCAGTTGGTGAAATGTTTTCCTAGCATTCATGGGGTTCAGTCCCAGCACCCCAGAAGCCAGGTGTGGTAGGACATGACTGTAAGCCGCACATTCAAGAGATGAGGACACAGGGTTCAAGGTCACGTTCACTTACCTATTAAGCTGGAGGCCAGCAAACATTACAAGAGTCTGTTTTTAAAAGAGGGGGTGCTGAAGAGATGGTTCAGTGGTTAAACGCACTGGCTGCTCTTCCAGAGGACCCAGGTGCAAGTCCCAGCATCCACACGGTAGCTCACAACTGTCTGTAACTCCAGTCTAAGGAGATCTGACACCCTCTTCGGGCCTCCATAGGCACCAGGCACACAGCTGATGTACAAACATTCATGTAGGGAAAACACCCATATACATAAAATAAAAACTAAAAAAGAGTGAAAAAGACTGTTATATATAGCAGTCAACGGACCAGTGTAATGGCTCAGTAGATAAAGGTGCCTGCCTCCAAGCTTGATGACCGCTTGAGTTTGAACACTGGGATCCACAGAGTAGGGGAGAACAGACTCCTCCAAGTTGTCCTTGGTCTACCCCCTCCCCCATACACACATACAGATACACACACAAAGTAAATGTTAGAAGTAAGTGAACGTAGTAGTTTAAAATAAAAAAAAAACTATAGAATAAACCAAGGAGGGAAGGCAAATGACCAGATTTTGTTCAGAATAACTGAATGGAAATACAGACTATGTTCACAGATTAGAAAACTTCATACATAACCACTTAAAAGCACTGTCTATGGCCGGTGAGATGCCTCATCAGGTAAAGGCCACTTGCTGTCAAGCCTGACAACCTAAGTTGGATCCACAGGCCCTATATGGTGGAACAAGAGAGACTCCTGCTCGTTGTCCTCTGTAAGATAGATAGATAGGTAGACAGACAGACAGACAGACAAAAAATAAAACCTAGCCGGGTTGGTGGCGCACGCCTTTAATCCCAGCACTCGGGAGGCAGAGGCAGGAGGATCTCTGTGAGTTCGAGACCAGTCTGGTCTACAAGAGCTAGTTCCAGGATAGCCTCCAAAGCCACAGAGAAACCCTGCCTTGAAAAAATAAATAAATAAAAATGAAACCTACAGATTTTCTTACAATCCATAGCAAAATTATTTTTTTTCAAAAATAAATCTTACAAATCCTGTGTGCCTGTGTGTGTGTGTGTGTCTGTGTGTGTGTATGTGTGTCTGTGTGTGTCTGTATTTCTGTGCGTGTGTGTATACATGACATGGTAGTAGTCAGATGATAATTTTGTGGAGTTAGTTCTCTCGTCCACCTCAATGCAGGTTCCGGAGAATCTATCAAACTCAGGTTGCCCGGCTTGCATAACAAACACCTTTACTTGGCCCAAGTGTGTGTGTGTGTGGGGGGGGATTTATTTATTTATTTATTTATTTATTTATTTATTTATTTATTTCTGTTTTACAAGACAGAATTTCCCTGTGTAGTTTGGAGCCTGTCCTGGAACTCACGCTGTAGACCAGGCTGGCCTTGAACTCACAGAGATCCTCATGCCTTCCGAGTGCTGGGATTAAAATTGTGCTCCACCACTGCCATGTATATATGGAATCTTAAGGAACCACAAAAAGCCATAGAAATCTTATAAAAAAAGACTCACACTTCATGATGAATAAGTTTACTACAAAGGACAATAATCAAAACTATGTAACATCAGCATAAAAAAGATACATTGACAATCTGGATACAACAAAGAGCCCAGAAATAACCCACCCATGTCAGGATTCTCAATAAGGGAGGGCCCAAATAAGATGGTTCAGCCAGTAAATTGCTTGCCACTAAGCCTGACAACCCATATTTAGTCCCTGGGCCCCACGTGCTGGAGAGAGCTGACTACTGCATGGCTCTGCTTGGACCTCCATGCACACACTGTGGCACATGCATGCCCATGCACACACTGTGGCACATGCATGCCCATGCACACACTGAGGCACATGCATGCCCATACACACACTGTGGCACATGCATGCCCATGCACACACAGTAAACAGATAAAGGGGTTGCAGGAAACCTTGACAAGGAGGCCAGCACCATTCCAGGAGGAGAGGTCCATTTCTTTAGGAATGGTTCTGGGAAACCCCAGTATTTTCAAGCAAAACAACGGAGTTGCTCAGTGTGCCGCAGGGGAGAGAGGCTTGTCTGTGCTGAGAATTTGGGCTGCTGTGCAGTACCAAGGTTGTGGTGCCACTGGAGTGCCTAGGTACAAGGCTGAAATGGGGATCACATAGCTGAGAGCCAGTTCCCCTTACAGGGCCCAGGAGCCAAGCCAGTGGGGATGAGTTGTGGTGTGGGAGCAAGGCACCAATGCTGAACTGAAGCTGAGCCCTAAGGAGCCGCGGGGGCAGAAGCGCCAGTAGAGGGGGCCACCAGACCACACTGCCCCTGCTCTGGAACACCTCTTCCACCTATGGCCAGCAGGAGCATCTCACTGTCCCCTCTCCTGGGTCATGTTCTCAGAGGACCACTCACCTGTTTTTCCATGCTTCCCTCCACAGTCTACCCAAATCTAAGTCCACCCCTGGCTCTCTCTATTCCAGGGTGAACAGGAAAGCTGAGAGAGACCCTTCTGAGCTCTGGTGTATGGCTGTCAGCATACAGTAGGTGCTCAATAAACATTTAAAGATAGGAGGTGGGAGAAGGGATGGAAAAAAAGAACAGAAGTTAGAGCCAGGGTCTGTCTGCTATCGCACAATGCAGCCACCCCAGGAGAGCTCCGAGAATCAGCAAAGTATCTGGTCCCCAAGCACACAGACAGCTGTAGTGGGCACAGCTGGCAGCCAGAGAGAACATCAGAAGGTAGGGACAGTAGGTGGAGGCACTCAGTGGTCAGTACCCCACCAGAGGGAGGGCAGGCTTCCTGGCAGAAGGGTGAGGTGAGGGAGGTGAGAGGCACAGGTTCAGGACTTGGGGTGGGGGTGAGCTCTTCCCTTGCTCCCTCTGCCCCAACCCTTGGCAGGTCACTCCTCTTCTGCATTGAACTCTTCTGAGCTTCAGTTTTCACCCCTGCTAAGTGGCATCAGCACCACCTCCTGGGGGAATTGGAGGGTCCCCTAGGTAACGTGTAGTGTCTGCCATGTAGTGTCTAGCAGGACTCACTGTGGGTCTCCTGTAGACTATACCCTTTATTTGCAGGAATTCACACCTGGTGCGAATGCTATCCAGGGACTGTGGTTTAATAGTAGTAATTCCTTGCCTTTTCGTGGGAAGAACCACCAGGACAAAGGTGACAGCAGGAATTTGGGCAGGTGGCTTGAACTGAGTTCATTCTGTACAGTATGGAGGGGTATCCTGCCTGCCCCCAATTTCCCAAGTTATTTTTCCTGTCTCCCCTTCCACATGTGTGCCCTTAGCTAATGCACTGTTTGCCCTGGGCCAGATTCTGAGTTGTGCTCCTGGGTTCACAAGTTTGGGGAGGGTAGGGGGTGCCCGAGGGCAAATTCTGGCTCAATGAGAGGATCTCCTTGAGTCGCCAGCAACGGAGCAAATGGTTGATTGTCAGCTGCAGTCTGGGCAGGGATGTTGAGGACTCTGCCTTGACAAGGTAAGCAGAGGCCTGAGACTCTGAAGTTCACCTCAGAGACTAGCATTTCCACGTGTTATGTGGGGACAAGCAGAGAGGAGAAAAATCTAGCAGACAGGTTTCTCACTAGGGCGACCTGGGTAGGGGACAGAGCTGCCCCCCACCTCGTATCCCACCAGCAAATAAGCCCTAAGCAGGACAGGTGAGACCAGAGAGCCAGTTCAGGGTAAGGCTGCAGGGGCGAGAGCGACGACAATAGTCCTGTGGCTCAGATGCGAGTCACTGAACTGTTGTCCTCCGCCCCTAAGGTCTGGGGGTCTAGGGCTTTAATGCGGGCTCCTGGGCTGCACCAATGCCAGGTAAGCTGTGTTCCACAACAGCTTGCTCTCAGGTACCCTGACTTTTGTCCTCCACCTCCGGGGGCCGAAGCATCAGGAAAGTTCACTGGATCGCGCGAGGGAGCAAGGCAGCCCCCAGTTAGACAGAAGGGGAAGGGGAGGCTGTTCAAGAGCCAGCAACTCAAAGGCAGTTCGGGATGGGAGGGAAACTGCCGGGCCCAGGAAGAGGAGGAAAATCCCCCTGTCCATCCCACTTCGGGGTCAGAAGAAAGTTAAGGCCAAGGAGTTGCTTCTGGCTGAGGCAGGGCTCTGCGGACTGTGCTCACGCAGTCGGAGGCAGGGAGCTCCGCGGCTCGCCTCCCCTGTCGTCCCGGGGCCACCATCTCCTCGCTGGGTCCCCCCCGCCCCCGCCCGGCCTCGCTGCTGGCTCCCCCGGGCCCGCGGCCCACCTTCTACCGCGGCCCGCCTTCCCGGCGGCGGGAGCGGGGCCCAGGCCGGCGGGCGGAGGCGGCGCGCACCCGGGGCGCTGACGTAGCGGCCGCTCGGCGGCCGGGGGTCCCTTCGGTGGGGCCGCGGCTCCCCCCCCGCCGCCCCCCCGCGCGTCCATTCGCTTTGTGTCCCGCGCGCGGCCGGGCCCCCCGTGCACTCTCAGCCTGCGCCCCGCGGCCCGGCGGGCGGCTCCCGGCGCGGCCCCAGCAGCCCGCGCCGGCATTGTGTGGACGCGCCGGCCGCGAGCGCGCGCGCGGCCCTGCCGAGCCCCCCGGCCCCGTCGCGCTCCGGCCGGCGCCCCGCGCCCGCCGCCCCGCCCTCGCCGCGCGGCCCCCCCGGCCCGGCCGGCCCGACCCGGGCAGCGCAGCGGCGGGGCGAGCGGCGGCGCGGCAACATGGCGACGGTGCCCGTGTACTGCGTCTGCCGGCTGCCCTACGACGTTACCCGCTTCATGATCGAGTGCGACGCCTGCAAGGACTGGTTCCACGGCAGGTGAGCGCGCCCGCGGCCCGCCGGCCCACCGAGCCCGCGCCCCGGCCGCGCGCCCGGGCCCCGCGGGCACCGCAGCCGCGTTCGCCGCCGGGCCGCGCGCCCTTTGTGCCCAGGGCGGGGCCGTACGGCCGCGGCGCACAAAGCGAGGCCCGCGGCCGGGCGGGCGAGGGCGGGGAAGTTGGGGCTCCGGCCGCTACGGGGCTGGGACCCGGCCGCCTGACAGCGGGGCCGCAGTAGCCGCGGAGGCCCGGAGCCGGACGAGGCCCAGGCCCGGGGCCCCCGCCGCCAGCCCCCTGCGAAGTTGCAGGAACTTTCCCCGCGCGGGCTCGGGGCGGCCGGGCCGGGAGAGGCGGGCGCGCGGCCCGGCGCGGGTCCCCCGAGAGGCGCGACTGGCGGGCTCCGGAGCTGGCAGGGCTAGGGCAGACCGGGGGACGGTAGCGAGGTGGTGGCCAGGGCCCCCAGTCCCTGCCGGAGCCGAGAAACCTCCCCAGGACCTTGTCCTACCAGGCAGGACCCCTCCGGGGACCCTGCGCGCTTATGGCCCGGGCTGGCCTGCGGGCCTAGGCGGGAGTGCAGTGACAGACCGATGTGTCTGTCTGTGTGTTGGGGTGGGGGTGTTGTGGCTTGGCCGCCTCCTTCCTGGCCTGCTCTGTTCCCCATTTCCCTCCTCCCTGCTCCAGGCAGGGACACCCCAGTTTTGACATGACCTTATGCTCTTTAAGGAAGATGGGGAGGGGGGGGGAAGGAGGTAAGCCTGGAGAAACTAAACCCGCCCTCTCGGCCCTCGCCGGTGGCCATGACCTGGCCTTGTGCCTACTTTTCAAGAGCCTAAGTCCCTTCCTACTCAGAAGTAAGAGGAGGAGAAAGAGGTGATCATCCTGTTTAAACTGCTCCAACAGGTTCTCTTGTGTCTGACTTTGCCTGTGGGATGTGCTTGGGCCTCAAGAGGGCTGGCCCGAAGCTGGACAGGTCTGTCTGTCCCCTGGGTGTGAGTTTTTAGCAGCTAGTAGCAGGCTGGAGGGAGAGGGTGTGTAGCTCTGGACGGTCCCTAACCTTCCTTCCAGAGATAAGACCCTCGTGTTTGCTCACATCCAGGATCTTTAGGGATCTTAAAAGAGAGCTGTAGCCTCTGGTCCAGTCACCTTCAGGTATGGGGAGCTAGGCAGAAGGGATGTGATGGGCATGCTTACATCTGTAGGCCCTGGGACAGAGGCAGACCCTCCTGAGGTAACCCAACTGGCTTTAGAAGGGGTGGCCTTTTATAACTGGCTGAAATGTCTTGAGTACCCTGTGCTGCCTCCCCCAAATATCTAGGGTTATGGAGAACCATCAGAGCTGTGTGTCTCCTGGGCTCTGCCCCCAAACGGGACCACTCTAAATAGTGACCAATCCATCTCCAAGGGGTTTGTGGCCAGATCACAGTGGGTAAGAGCCTGGAGGCCTCCTCCAATCCAGAAACGCTAGAAATCTGGTCCTGAGTAGCCCCAAGAGTGGTGGAACCCCTTCTTCCTGTCTCAATCCAGGGCCTGCAGCACGTTGGGTACTTGTCAGCTGGACTTCTGCCCTGACAGAGAAAAGGGAGATGAGATTGGTGACCAGTCTTGGTACTAGAAGAAGTTTGTTGTCTGTTTTGGTTTTGTTTTGTTTTTGGAGGCCTTGTCACCTTACTACTTATCTGAGGATTTCAGTTTGATCTGAGACAGGCAGTTGATTAGCCCAGATGCATCGACACCTATTTGGGTCTCTGGGTTGTAAAAGGGCTCAGTCATGGCAGGTGTTTTCTTATGCTCAAGTGTACCCTGAGTGGTGCCTATTTGTGTGTTTAGACCTCTGGCTAGCTCTGTGCAAGGTCAAGGGTTGGGGCCTAAGTGAGGCAGGGAGGCAAAGGCCTGGACCTCTTTCTGCTTCTATAGCCTGGGTCAGATCCCTGGGCCCCTCTCAAGTCTCTGAAGGTGCATGGTCAGCTTCATGTGTGTCTCTCCCTCAATATTCTTGGAAGACCCTCTTGATGGCCCTCTTCAGAGCTGTATAGCGCCTGGGTTGTTAATTCCCTCAGAGTTTACATTTTACCTCACTCTCGAACAGCTTGTATACTCTTACACTTTTGATATTGAATAGATAAGACTCACTGAAGAAAATTTTCAGATGGTATCCCCAGGAATGGTAGAGCATACCTATAATCCCAGTATGCACGAGGTGGAGGCAGGAACATCAAGAGTTCAAGGCCATCCTTTGTTATACATCATGTTTGAGGTCAGCCTCTGACAAATGAGACTGTCTCAAAAGTCTGGAAAGGGCTGGTGAGATAGCTCTGCAGATAAGAGCTCTTGCTGACAAGCCTGTTGACCCCAGTTCTATTCCTAGGACCCACATGGTAGATGCAAATTGTCCTCTAATCTCCACATCTGTGCCATGACATGAGCTCTGCTCCAAAATAAATTTAAAAAGTAACAAAAAATGCACCAAAACACCAATAGCAACATAAGGGTAGGATTTTGCAATCATACCCTTCAATCCACTTCTCCTAAGTGACTTAGTTGTCTATGCCAGCTTTGAAACCAAGGCAAGAACTTTGGCTCAATAGTCAGGACTGAACACCACACTTTACTCACACTTTCTCTCTCTCTCTCTCTCTCTCTCTCTCTCTCTCTCTCTCTCTCTTTCTCTCTCTCTTCCTCCCTCCCTCCCTCTCTCCCTCCCTTTCCCTCTCTCTTTCTTTCTTTTTCCCCAGGTTTCCCTTCTTGAAGTACTTTTCCTATTTCCAGATCCCACAGAGAGTTGGATTCCTTACCCTGGCAAATGTTTTTTTTTTTTTTTTAAAAAGGAAACTTTGTATCATTCTCCAAAATGGAGTATTATTGTAACTTGCCATACACAGTAACCATAAAAATAAACACAGTAGCCAGGCAGCAGTGGCACACGCCTTTAATCCCTGCACTTGGGAGGCAGAAGCAGGTGGATCTCTGAGTGGGGGACCAGCCTGGTCTACAGAGTGACTTCCAGGACAGCCATGACTACATACAGAAACCCTGTCTTGAAAACCAAATCAAACCAAAAGCCCACAGTAAACAGAAAGCCTCAGTTTGTCCTACCTGGGGTCACATTACACATTTCCAGCAAGCCTTTGGGGAGGATTGGAATAAGGATCTCTGAAGTTACCCAAGTTTACAGTGATGGGGTGTTGGTACTTGGCTGCTTCTAGCTTGATTGCCTGGTGAGTGTAGGCACCAAGCTCCACAGCAGCCTTTGCAGGCAGTCTCTTTGAGAACAGCCTTTTGGAATGGGATAAGGTGTGCCATAGTGAAGATTGTTTATCCTGCATTTCTTGGAGAGGATGGTGAGGTGTGGGCACATGGGAAGGATCCGCTCCCTTTGGTCCCTGACATGTATAGGCTGTGTCTGAGTGGCCTCTCCCTAGGCCCCTGCAAGATTCTTCATCCAATCCTGCCTTGGCTGTGACTGATACCCCCTTTGCTCTCCTAGGATCCCCATGGTGCTTGGGAGTTGGGGCTTGGATTTAAAAGGCATGGATTCCAAGGCAGGACTTTGTAGGAAGCAGCTGGAGGCCAGTTGCCCCCAGAGGTGTCATGTCTAGTCCATTTAGTAGGGACCTGGAGTCCTACAGGGGATTTGAACCTGTCTTCTGTTGAAGTCTCACTCTTGTGCAGAGCCTCTTGGGTCAAAAGCTTCAGTCCTTCCTTGTGCCTGTTTCATCCATTGGGTGACGGGAGCCGATGGCATCTACAGCACTTCTGCCCCTGCCAATGTGTCGACCTCTCACTTGTCACTGACTTGCTTGGAAGAATTTTGACCCCTGGGAGGCAGGAATGGCTGCATTAATTCATCCAACATCCTTAAGCCTGACCCTCTGACCCTCTTATGGGTGCTCATCCCATCAGCAGGTTCTTGGAGGCATTGCCAATAAAATCGACTTCAGAAAGCTTAAAAGATGTGCAGGTGACTTAGCGACAAAAGTTTCCCAGTAAATATTTGTTGTGTGTTCTAGGGGCTCAGAGATGGCAGTGAGACCTCTGTGAGTGGCCAGGTGCACCTCCTGCCTGGGTTCTTGTGTGTGCTTTAGACTTGCAGATGGGCTTCTAGCTTACTCTAGGGGGTGAGGTGTCTTGTCTCAGAGTGGCAATTGAGATCTGTGAGCAGAGAAATAGGAAGGAAGGCAAGGAGGTCAAGGGAGAAGGGACTTAGGTATAGGCGGAAAGTCCACTGTGGGGGTGGGGTGGGGATCTGGGCCAAGTAGTGGCAAGAGCAGGCTCTGAGGGTTTTTGTTTTTGTTCATTTGATTGTCTGTCTTTCTTCCCCTCCTCCCCTTTCCATTCCTCCTTTCATTTCTCCTCCTCCTTTTGAGTCAGGGTCTCGCTAACCTAGGCCAGCTTTTAAGTCTTGATCCTCCTGCCTCAGCCTCCTGGGTGCTGCTTAATTAAAGACTTGTACCACCCTACCTGTTGAGACAGGTTTGTCAGAATCGAAGTGGCTGCTGTTAGGGCAGAGGCAAGGCAGGGCTAGGGAGCCACCATTTAAGTGAGAAGGCAGGGCTTCTGGAGACATCATGTCCCTTTGTCCTCCTGGGCTCTACCTGCCCTCTTCCTGGGGTTCTATTTCTACATTCAACTCCCTTAGACTGAGATGGGCTTTCATTTTGTCAACTTAGCCTTAAGGTCCTGGGATCAGAACTGCATTTGGGATACCTGGAGATGTGGAGTAGGGTTCATGGCAATTCTCAGCATGGCAGCTCTGTTGTTGGCCAGCAGAGTTCGTGTCCCACAGGAGGGAGACATGGTCAAGAGATATCTGGGCTGTCAGACACTCTGATACTGAATATCAGAGGTCTCCCCCTGAGATAGCATGGAGATATGTTTAGGAATAACAGTTTATTTTTGTTAGATTTATTTATTTTATATGTATGCAAGTTTTGCTTGTATGTATGTGCGTATGTGTACCATGTACATGTCTGGCAACTATGGAGGTCAGAATAGGGTGTCATATTCCCTGGAACTAGAAGTATGGGTAATTATGAATTGCCATGTAGGTGCTGGGATTTGAAACCTAGGCCTCTGCAAGAGCAACATGTGTTCTTAACCACTGAACCATCTCTCCAGCCCCTAATCCATCTTTTTTTTTTTTTTAAGATTTTATTTGTTTATTTGTATACAACATTCTGCTTCCATGTATATCTGCGCACCAGGAGAGGGCACCAGATCTTATAACGGATGGTTGTGAGCCACCATGTGGTTGCTGGGAATTGAACTCAGGACCTCTGGAAGAGCAGTCGATGCTCTTAACCGCTGAGCCATCTCTTCAGCCCCCCTAATCCATCATTTTAAGACAAGAAATTCTCCCTATGTGAGTTTGCAAAGTTCTGGGAAAAGTGGGAAGAATGTCCACTCAGTATCAGAGGACGCTGGGAATCCTAACAGCGTGTCTTGAGAGGAAAGAAGCAGCTTGGTGTGAGCCTCATCCTAATCTCCATGATGTTTGCTCCCCCCCCCCCCACTGGAAATATTTGGCTGGCAACAAGCATGATACAAGCACAGGATTGCAGCCCATATTTGTTTGGGGCCATTTGGGCACCAGACATAGCTACAGATGGCCCAAGATCTGGGATGCCCAGTGCCAAGTCCACTGTCCCATGTCACCTTCTTCTCTTTACCATTCCTCATAGTACCTCACTTGCCAGGCTCTTATTTAGAGAGAAGAAGGGATTGCCATTGGTACCAGGGCACCGTCTAATGTTGCATGGTGGAGTGCCCTGCAAGAATCCACTGACTTCTGGATACAACAAGTCTACCAGCTGGGTCCTGAGACCATGATGGTGACAAGAAGGCTGCAGGTGCTTACCATATTTAGGCCATGCTGAATGCCTGTGGGACTATGCAAGCCTCATCCTGTCTGGTATCCATACAAACTGTGAGTGGAAGTCTAGTCTAGTAGTTCACAGTGTCAACTTTATTCTCCATGCTGACCTAGAGGCCGTCAAGTCTTTGTCATATATGGCTTTTCTGACCCCAGCAGTTGCACAGTGAGCCAGGGCAGGTAGATGTGTTCACCTCTAAGATGGTGTGGCAAGGAGGAGGTACCTTGTTTGTGCTCTTGTTCAAGGTTTGAACAGACACTGGGTGCTGATAACCACATGAATTCATGGAGGTGGTAGTATGGGGTGGTGTGAACCAAAGGAAAGTCCCCAGGCAGTTCTGGGGGTGGAGCGGTCCCTGACCAAGTCACCTGAATAGTCTCTGCTGGGCCTCTCAGGGTTTCCCCACTTCTCAGGCAGGGACTGTCACCTTTGTATCCCTCCCTCTCTGATGGTCATCTTTAGTTCCCATAGTTCTGGAGACTTGTACTCTTAGTTTTGTGGTTTGCTGGCACTGGGCTTCTCTAGTAGTACCCTGGCAGTACCCTGAGTTTAAAAAAACAGAAAAACCTATCTGGAGCTGCAGCTTGCTTGGTTTCATCTCAAACTCTGAGACCTGGAGGTCTTTTTCAGGCAAGTGGAGCAGCCAGTCTCTTGTGTTTTTGAAAAAAAAAAAATTGAGGTGAAATGTGTTTAGCTCAAAGTTGACCATTTTAAGACAGTTAACCCCTACACCAGACAAGGAAGAGTTCGGCGACGTTCAATGCCTATGTGCTGTGTGACCCTCCCTTCTATCCATCAAGCAGTCCTGCCTCTCTCCCTGCCTGTTGCCATCCCCTACTGACCCGGCAGCCTTCTGGCCCTTTACCTATTCAGAATATTTCGTGTAGACAGAATTATACAATATCAAACATTTTGAACCTGAAATCTATTTCTGTTTCTGAGGCTAATAATTTTGAGGTTCATGTGTTGTTGTTATTATTTTATTTTGTTTTTGTTTTTTTTAAATACTTTATTTAACTTTATTTTATGTGCGTTGGTGTAAGGATACCAGATCCCCTGGAACAGGAGTTATAGACAGTTGTGAGCGGCCATGTGGGTGCTGGGAGTAGAACCCGGGTCCTCACGAAGAACAGCCACTGCTCTTAACCACTCTCCAGCCCCTTGTTTTTGTTTTTTGAGACAAGGTTTCTCTGTGTAACAGCCCTGGCTGTCCTAGAACTCACTCTGGAGGCCAGGCTGGCCTCGAACTCACAGAGATCCGCCTGTCTCTGTCTCCCAACTGCTGGTATTAAAGGTGTGCAATACCACATTTGGCTCTGAGTTTTGTTTGTTTTTTTTAATGGCTGAATAATATTTTACTGCCTGGGTGACTAGGCCACAGTTCTCCATTGTCAGTTGAGTTGGGTTTGGGTTATCTCCACACATGGCTGTTGTAAATAGTGCTGCCATGCACATTTGTGCGCAAACGTTTGATTGAACACCTGTTTCCAGTTTTTCTGGGTATACTAACCACATGTGTTACCGCTGAACTGCACCCCCAACCCTATATTTAACTTTTGAGTAACCAGCAGGGTATTTGCTGCAGGGCCTGCCCATCCTCACCAGCGATTGCTGTTTTCCAGACTTTTTATTACAACCATCCTCATGGGTGTAGGTTCGAAGTAGTATTTGGTGGTGGTTTTGGCTTGTACCTGATAGTAGATTGTGTTGGGCATCTTGTTTTTGCTGGCTGGTGCTCTGGTCTTTGGCTTTGAGAGATGTCTGTCTTAAAAATCCGCCAGTGCTGGAGATGGAACCCAGAGCTTTGCACTTGGTAGGCAAGCATTCTACCCCGAGCTCCACTAGCTCCCAAGCCCCACTGCCCACTTCATCTTATTATTTATTTATTGTGTGTTGGGCTGTGTGTACATGCTCATATGCCACAACAGCACGTGTGTGGGCAGAGGACAGCTTGCAGGAATTAGTTTTCTCCTTCTATTGATTGGATCCAGGGCATCATTGGCTTGGCAGGTAAGCAGGCTTTGCAGCGAGTGCTTTTCCCTGTCAAGCCATCTTATCTGCCCTTTCCTTTCCTTTCCCTTTTTTTTTTTTGTTTTGTTTTGTTTTGTTTAAATTGGATTGTTTCTTTTCATTGCTGAGCTTTAGAACTGCTACATATATTCTGGCATTCTAGCAATTATGTCTTTATCAGACACATGTTTCACAAGTGTGTTTTTTTTTTCTATTTCCCTGAGTTAACTTTTCATATTCTTTTTTTTCCTTTCTTTTTTTCTTTTGGTTTTTTAAGACAGTGTTTCTCTGAGTAGACTGGTCCTGGCTGTCCTTGAACTAACTCGGAGACCTGCCTGCTTCTGCTACCCAAGTGCTGGGATAAAAGGCATATTCCACCACTGCTCAAGCTACTTTTCATGTTTTGATACCATCCATTGTTACATAAAAGTTTTTAATGAAATCCAGCTTGCTTATTTGTTTATAGTTCTTGTTAATGCTTTTAGTGTCCTAAAAATCTCTTGTCAAATCAATTGCTATAAAGTTTACTCTAGTGATTTCTTTGAAGACTTTCATGCTTTCAATTCTTTATTTAAAAATATAAAACATTTTTGTGTGTATGTATGCACATGAGCAGGTGCATACTGTCATGTACGTCTGTGTGTGTGTGTGTGTGTGTGTGTGTGTGTGTGTGTGTGTGTGTGCACGCATGCATGCATGCATGGACACCATCACATATGTGTGAAAGTCAGAGGAAAACTTGTGAGAATAAATGCTCTTATTTCTATCATGTGGGGCCCAGGAATCTAACTCATATTTTCAAGCTTGGTAACAAGTACCACTTAGCCACTAAGCAGTCTGCCTGGCCCTCAACTCTTAGATTTACGTTTTAAAAACATTTTGTTTGTTGTTGTGTTTGTTTGTTTGTTTGTTGAGACAGGGTCTCACTATATAGCCCTGACTGGCTTAGACTAGGCTGGCTTTGAATCACAGAAATCTACCTGTCTCTGCCTCCAGAGTGCTAGAATCAAAGGCATATGCCACTAGGCTAGGCTTTAAAAATTTTTTAAATTTCATTTATTTATTTGTGTGGCAGGGGCACATGCCAGTAATATGTGTGTGTGTGTCTGTGTGTGTGTGTGTGTCTGTGTGTGTGTGTGTGTGTGTGTGTGTGTGTGTGTGTGTGTAGGTCAGAGTACAACTTGCAGGAGTCAATTCTCTTCTTTTACCATGTGGATGGATTTTCAGCTGTGGTGGAAGCACCTTAGGTATTTAATCCATTTTGTGAGGTGGGATCATGGGTTATTCCCTTTTTATAGGCTATGTTCACTGCTGTGGTTGAATTCCTAAGGTAGATGCCTAAAGGAAGAAAAGGTTTTGGTTCCTGGTTTTTGAATTTTGTGATATGGTTGCATAACCGCATTGCTTTAGGCCTGTGTGATTCATGCTTTCTACATACTGTGTGCATACGTGTGTGCAATGGGAATGTGGAGCCCAGAGGTCAATGCTGAGTAACTTCTGCCACTCTCCACCTTTTTATTCTTTATTTTCCCCTTCTTTCTTTTTAGACAGGATCTCTCATTGGCCCGGAATTTCTTCCCAAGGCCTAGCCCTCACCAAGGGCTAGGATCACGAGGTGAAATGCCGCAACATGGGGTTTGTGTGTTTGTTTGTTGTTTTAACATGGGCACTGGGGATCAGAACTTAGGTCCTTGTGGCAAGCACTTTAATGAGTGAGTTATCTCCCCAGGCCCAGCTGCCTTGGTTTTTTGAGACAGTCTTGCTGTGTAACCCAGTCTCTCCTCCAACTCATGGTTCTTCTGATTGGCTTCCCAATTGCTGGGATTATAGGTGTGTGGTGTCATGCTCAGCTTCCCACAGTATTTTTGAAGATAACATTTCTCTATTGAATGTCCTCCCTGTTGAAAACCATGTGGGTTTATTTCTGATCTTTCAATTCTATTCCCTAGGTATTTATGTCTATCCTCAGGCCTTGCCACATGGTTTTGTGTACTGTGGGTTTGTGGTGTGTTTTGGAATTAGAAGTGTGAGCCTTTATGCTTCATTCCTTCCCCTCTCCGAAATTATTTTGGCTACTTGGGACCAAGTATTTAGCCCCTTGCAGTTTCATGTAAATCTGAGGATTGACAGCTACATTTCTACAAAGATAAAAATAAAGGAAAAGAATAAAAAGGCAGCTGGATTTTGACAGGGATTGCAGTGTTGTAGGTCGCACATTGCTCTCTTGACAGGCTTCTCGCCATGAGCATGGCATCGCTGTCCATTCATGTGTCAACTTTAGTCATTCCCACCAGTCTTTGTGGTGTCTTAAGTCTTTGACTTCCTTGGCTTGTTTCTAGATATCTTGAAGTCATTATTGTAACAAGTCATTCTCTGTCCCATCAGCCAGCTCCCAAATAATGACATGGAGATTTCCTATTAATTTATGAAAGCTTGGCCTATAGCTTAGCTGTTTCTAACCAGCGGTTATAACTTAAATTAGCCCATTTCTATTAATTTATGTTCTATCATGTGGCATTACCTCTCTTCCATCTTGCACCTCCTGTTTCCTCCCCATCTGGCTGGTGACTCTGCCCCTTCTACTTCCCAGAGTTCTTTCTCTCTCTGCCTGGAAGTCCTGCCTATACTTCCTGCCTAGCTATTGGCCATCTAGCTTTTTATGACCCCAACAACAGCAATACATTCTCACTCACTGTACAAATATCCCACAATAATTCACTGATGGTACCTGGGTTTTGTTTTTCTTTAGTGTTGGACATAGACTCTACCACCCAACACCATTTCTGGCCCTTTTACTTATTTTCATAGTTCCATTGTAACATATAACTGGATTTTCAGAATCACATATGTGCCCCAACCCCCTTTGGGTTTTATGCCTAAGCTAGTGTGATACAACCAGATGCTGGGTGCACAATGCATGCCCTCATACCTTTGAAACAGGGTTACTGTCTTCCTTTTTAACCATAAGCTTTTCTGGGCCCCTGTGCCAGATGTGGGGCCTAGGCGTTTGTCTGAGTGGACTCCTTTTGTGTAATGCATACTCTCCTTTTGTACAAGTCTCCATCTCTCCTTCCCCCAACATCATCCTCCTGGGGGGT
This sequence comes from Cricetulus griseus, assembly GCF_003668045.3. Lineage (NCBI taxonomy): Eukaryota > Metazoa > Chordata > Mammalia > Rodentia > Cricetidae > Cricetulus > Cricetulus griseus. The sequence goes on along the minus strand of NC_048596.1, from coordinate 268,649,155 downwards.
TGCCTTTATGGTTGAAGCTGTGCTGGGGACCTCCAAGACTTAGGTGGTAGTTTTTTTGAGCTGCCAGGTGCTTTATGCAGGTAGTGTGTGGCCTCAATGGTATTCAGGCTGTACTGAGAGCTTGGTGGGTTACTCTTGCCAGGTGGAAAAGCCAACTAAAGCTTAGTGGGTTTGGATTGCCTGGTTCAGTACAACAGAGTACCATCTACAGCTGCTGTGTCTAGCCCAAGTCTCTGCAAAAGTTCCCCTCCATCCACAGTGGCAGGAAACCCCATCATTGAGTGTGGGGTCCTATCAGGCAAGGCAGATCACACTAGGAATGTTTTGGGGGAGTCATAACTGGGTAGATCCACTGGGTGTGTAGATCCGATGGGCTATAGAGTTTCTGCAGGGGCAGGCCTAGACATGATTGGAGGTGGGTTTTTTTTTGGGGGGGTGGGTATTCAGGGACCTACAGACCTTACAAGGAATCTAGCAAAGTGAGGCCACTCCAAGCCCTGGGCTGGAGTAGAGTCTCCATTCTTTCTCATCTCTTCTGATGCTCCTCCAAGGTTAAAGACCCAAGTGAGGATCAGCTGCATAATGTCCAGTTAAACTGCCTGGGGACAGAAAGATAGTGAACAAGAGTGCAGTGCTACAGTGGTGGCCAGGGGCAAGAGAAGGAAAAACTGCTGTCCATTCTGTCTGTCTGTCTGTCTGTCTGTCTGTCTGTCTGTCTGAGCTGAGAGGACAGTGGCTGGCATGTGTGTTGGGTGGAGCTCTGTCCTCAGGAGCTCTGGGACACGTTCTCTGCCTGTGTGCATGCAGAGCTGGTCCTATAAGTGGCCCATGTGGAGTGCAGGATGGGTAGCCCTGAGAGAGAAAATAGAAGTATTGTTTTTGTTTTTGCTCTTTTGGCTTTTTTGAGCTCTTTTGGGGGGTGCCACCCAACTCCCAAATAAATCACACATGGAGGCTATTCTTAGTTATGAGTACCGACCTTAGCTTGGCTTGTTTCTTGCCAGCTTTACGTGAATTATCCCATCGACCCTTTACCTCTGGGCTTTTATCTTTCTTATTTCTTTGTTTCTTACTGTGTGTCTTGCTGTGTGGCTGGGGAGCTGTGTGGCTGGCCCCTGCATCCCCCTCTCCTTGTTCCCTCATTGCTCCTCTCTTCCTCATTTCTCCTTCTATTTATTCTGTCTGCCAGCCCCACCTATCCTTGCTCTTGCCTCACTATCGGCCATTCAGTGCTTCATTCTGAAAACCACCAGGTGTTTCAGACAGGCACAGTAACACAGCTTCATAGGGTTAAATAAATGCAGCATAAACAAAAGTCACAAGCCTGAAAGTAATATTCCCCAACATATAAGGCCACCACTTTTTTTTTTTTTTTTCCGAGACAGGGTTTCTCTGTGTAGCTTTGGAGCCCACCCTGGCACTTGCTCTGGAGACCAGGGTGGCCTCGAACTCACAGAGATCCGCCTGCCTCTGCCTACCGAGTGCTGGGATTAAAGGCGTGCGCCACCAACGCCTGGCGGCCACCACTTATTCTTATACATAACACTAGGCTGGGCACAGGCCAACATTCAGGTAAGTGTGAGAGTTTGAGTGAAGACCTATGCGCCCCACCTAAGCTGCCCGGCTGTAGCAGAGACCCTGGGCCAATCCTCCAGCAGTGTGGCGGTGCTGCTGACTTCCGGAACAGACAAACATTCAGACTGAAGGGTCTGTGGCTCTGTGATGTTGCCTTTCCGTCCACCTTCCCCTTAGGAAATCCCTTTGAGGCAACTGTGTGCATCTCTGTGACACCTGGTCAAGCATGCAGGGCAGATGAGAGGTGCTCATGGGAATCATGTTGGTCACAAGGCCCTGTTGTGGGGCAGGGGGCTTTTTCTGTGAGCCCTGCCCCCCTGACTGACTGGCATAGCTGGAGGGAGAACAAACACTGACCTGGAATTTAAGCCCTGTTTCCCTGTGGGAAGGACTGTGGACTGGAGTTCTGAGACCCTTGACATCCAGGAACTATCTGGAATCTGTATTTTGAGCCAGTCTGCTTGTAAATGAACATATTGAGGAAGGGATGTGGTAAGCTTGGGGGAGCTCCTGGTTCTCACATGCAGCACATAGCCCAAGGTTCCCCACCGATACCCTTCTGGTTAAGTGGGAGGACTTGTCACCATGAGCACCTGTGTTGTCTCTGCCTAAAAGTGGACAGACTTCTGCCATCCTCCACCCAGCTGCCTGTGACAGGTGCTGCAGGACTGCCCCCTGGGAGTAGCCTTTCCTGCCCGTGTTTTGCATATGGTTCTGGGCATCTCTGATGCTACCCTGACCTTGCAGCAGCTCCCCAGAGGGTCTTGGGTATGAGGCTGCTCTGAAGAAAGCAGCCAAACAGGTCCCCCGAATCATGGCTCCACTGCTTGTGGTAGCAAAAGCAAGGACTGGAATGAGGTCTGTGAGACTTTCCTGCCACCCTTGGCAGTGCCTGGTGACTACACGTTATGAACAGTGGTTCCCGACATCCTGCATAGGCCATGCTTAGAGTCAGGAGGCACAGTGGTAACTTGGCTCCTTATTTGTCTGTCCATCTAGAGAGCCACATTTCCTGTGGCTAGGGATGAAGGACTCCCGGGGTGAAGGGTGACAGTCCTGGGTTGAACGGCAGATGAACTTAGGGTGAGCTCCTCTGTAGTAGGAAGATCACCTAAGACGGTGTCTCCTCTGGCCATCCTGTTTGCACCTTGGAAGGTCTGAGTCAGCCAGGCCCTGTTCTGGCCTTGAGCCCACTAATGTTCTTTGGAGAGTGGAGACAGTAGCTGCCTCTGGCATTGAGGTTCTCATGGTTACCATGTGACCCACTTAACCGGAGTCTGAGTATATCTGACCCTTGGTCTCCCAGTGCTCTTCTGTCACTGATGTCTGTTGGCCTCTCTGGGCTGTCCCCTGCTTGCTGGGGACCTTGATTGGGCCTTGGAATTGTGCTCTCTAGATTGGAGCTAATCCAACAGCTAGCCAGTCTCCTTGGTGGCTCCTCATGACATAGTAGCAGTCTTCTGTTTGAGCCTTGCCCCTCCCACTTCTGAGCTACCGCTGGGGTGGGTCCAGAGTCACAGCTTCAGGGCTGATCCAAACACTCCAGAACTGCAGAATAGAGGTGGACAGCTCTGGCTGCACCTGGTGTCCGCCTTGGAGAGCTCAGCAAGGGTCTGGTGCTGTGAGAAATGACTGCCCCTGAGACTGAAGAGATTGCTCAGCAATTGAGAAGGTGTACTGTGCTTGCAGAGACTGCGGTATCACTACCCAGTGTGATTCACAGCTGCCTGTAACTCCAGTCCAGGGGGTCCAACGCCATCTCCTGGACTCTGTGGGTGTCTACACGCACATGTAAATTGCCATCCACAGACCCAGACACATGACATGTAATTGAGAAAGAAAATAAAAATCTAAAGAGAAAGGAAGAGCAGGGAGGAAGGGTGGACAGAAGGAAGGATGTGTGGACAGAAGGAAGGATGTGTGGACAGAAGGAAGGGTGTGTGGCCTGCCTGCTCCAGACATAGCCCTTCTCAACTTGACGAAGGCCATTCCGGGAGTGCCTGTCCCTGCCAACTTGTGGATCTTCTGGGGTAGTGAGAGCCTTAAGCTGCTTCCTGGGGCCCTAGACTCCAGGGCTAAGACTCCAGCTTTGTGCCTCATGCCCCTTGGATCTTCTTTCGATTTCTCCCACACAGCGCCATCTCATCTGCGGAGCTGGGAGGGATCTGAGAACAGGTTCAAGCGTGGAGATGGCAGCTTTAATCAGGAGCATTTGTGTTCAAGTTGAGAAACTTTCTAATAATTGAAGCTGTCCCCTGGGGGATGCCCTCTAGGGAAACAAGGTGTAGAGCAGACAAGGGATGCTCAGTTGTATGCTGTTGACATTCTGGACTAAAGGGGGTTTTGGAGTGGGGCCTGGCCTGTGCACTGTAGCACTTAGAGCTTTGCTCTCCACCCTGCAGGTGCAGGTAGCACCCCAAGTTGTGAAAACCAAAGTGTCTTCAGCCTTTACCACATGCTCTGAGGCAGGCATGGTGGTACCCAGGGACAGGACAGGCCCCACCCCAAAATATTCTTTCTCATCTCAAGCTCCCTGCAGTGCTGCCAAGTAGAAACCTGGGCCTGTCCACTTCAGTTGGCGGATGTGTCTGCCACACAAATGGCAAAAACTAAGGGTGTAGAGTTGAAGGATATAGCACCTCAGGCTGTCAAATAACCACAGGCCTACTGATTTCACCACGCCCTGAGCAGCTGAACTTTTGATAGGCTGTTGCTGTAGTTTTATTTTGTGCTTACTTAGTACCACATTAATTCCCATTTAAACCCTCTTCCCCAGAGCTGTGGCATTCTACCCGAAGTCCTGATGTTTTCTGATGACAGCAGAGCCAGCAGGTTCAATATGAGGTGTCTGGGCTGGCTGCCTCTCACCTGTTCATTACTGGTTCCTCTTTGTTTGAGCCTTGTCTGCCTTGAGGTCAAAACTCACCTGTTTTTTGAAATCCTGTCCACTTTTCACCCTTCCCGCAGAGACTAGGTCTCATACAGTCCAGGCTGGCCTTGAACTTGCTGTTTGGCTGCAGATGACCTTGAGTGTTTTTCCTGGTACTGCTGCCTCTACCTCCCAAGAGCTGAGATTACAGGCATGTGCCATCAAGTCCTGTTTATATTGTACTGGGGATGGAACTCATGGCCTTGTGCATGCTAAGCAAGCACTCAACCAGCTGAGCCACACCACAGCCCTTCCACCAACTTTTAAGGTTAGAGATGCTTTAGATTTGCAGGAAGGTTGTGTACGTGGCACTCAAGTTTCCCTGAATGTTCACACGCTACACCACCAGAATAGGAGCCAGCATCCATCACTGCTGCCCATGGTCTGGGCTAGCTCACTCTGCAGCCCTCTTCACAGGCCCTTCTCTTGCTAACACCACCCTGGAGGCTAAATTATGCTCCAACTCTCTGTCCCTCTGGCTGTTGTGGTGACCTCCCTGTCTCTTTCTGTCCTGTGACTCTGGAAGGTGAGACAGCAGCATAGACTGGATCTGAGGGTCCCTTTGCCTTTGAGGGGCTGCTTCTCCCAGATCCCCAACATACCTGTGTGACACCGTGACAGCTCATGGGGCCAGCCAGGTGAGGAATCCAGTGTCACTTGGCAAATATCATGGTGGCATCAACACATACCTCTGGCCTGCTGAGATGTGGGTCATGAACCCACTCTCACCCCATGACCATTTGGTCCTGACAGTGGCCAGATGGCAGTTTATGGTCCTGGGTGCATTTCCTATTCACAGTTTCTTCTCCGTCTCACTTTCTAGAAAGGAGAGAACTCCATGGGTCTGTGGAGTCTGGTCTGGTAAAAGCAGTACTCTGGGATAGTTTGGTTTGACTGTGACTCTCTGTTGGGTGCAGGTTCACCGTGCCACAGTGCAGCTGTCTTGGGAGCATTTGGTTCAAGCTCTACTTTTAACATGTGGAAAACAAGCTCTGTGCAGAAGTGCACTGTGGGGACCAGGATCCTTGCCACCTCTTGTGGCCCAGTGCTCCTTCCTTTGAGCTGCTTTTCTGAAGGAAATCACTGTAACAGAATTCAGCTTTCGTCTGATAACACCCAGACGCAAGACAGGCTGCCCCAGGCCTGCTGGGCTGCAGTCATCAGACTGGGGTGTGCCTCCTGCCTTCAGCCCTGCTCCTCACTAGGGACCTTGCAAGTAGCCTGGTTTCCTGGTTTGTTCCTTGTCTGCAGTGACACTGGGGCTCTGAGTGTCCCTCACTTCCCATGGCTCTGGCATCTCTATATTTGAATGTTTGCAATGATGTTGGAGCTCTGAGTGTGGGGACACAGGAACCACTGAAACCCTCAGGCTGTTCTGGATCTACCTCACCGCCAATGGCCCTGGCATCTTCACTTTTGAACATTTGGGTCTTTACCTAGAGGTCTGTGGGACAAAACCTTGGCTTCAGCCATCACCCAGGTCTCTCAGTATCCTCATTCTGGGAAATCCCCAGTCCTGTCACCTTGGGATGGGTAACGAGGGGGCTCTGTGGATGCCTCTCAGGTGTGCTTTTCCACTGGAGCAGCTCTCATTTTTTTTTTAAATTTTTCATATTTATTTATTATTTTATTTTATGTGTGAAAATGTTTTCCTGTCTGTATGTTTATGTACCACATGTGTGCCTGGTTTCCAGAGATGTCAGAAGAAGCTGTCAGATCTGCTATAAATGGAGTTAAAGACAGTTGTGAGCCACTTTGTGCATGCTGAGAATCTAACCAAGGTCCTCTGCAAGAAGAAGTGCTCTTAGCACCAAGTCATCTCTCCAGCCCCAGCTCCTCTGCTCTTGGCCCATCCCATCCCATCAGCTTTGGGGGATTTCCAGGCTTTCCTTTTCTCACTGTTGGGGGTTTTGTGATGGTGACTTTGTGTGGTCACCACAGGATGGATGGGGCAGTGCCATGCCTTGGTGAGTGACCAGTCTGAGTGGACTCAGTGTCACTGCTTGACCTGTCACAGGTACCCCATAGCCGGTGGGCCCTAGTGTGAGTATCAGTCAGGACAGTCCCTGAAATACCCTTCTGACGGCCAGGACTCAGGGGCCAGACCTTGTTGCCCTGCCTGCTGTGTGTGTGTGTGTGTGTGTGTCTACTTCTGCTCATCATATATCCCTTGGTGTTAATTACCTGAGGTGTGGCTAGGTGTCTCACCTGTCAGCCACCTGCTCCTGGCCCTATGAATGAGATCATGTCCCCACCATACCACAGTCACGAAGGCTGCAAATGCTGAGAGCTGAGTTGCAAATGCTGCAACTCAGGAGGTTGCAGATTCCAGGTCCCATTCCCTGCACCACAGCTCTCTGTTCACTGGCCTATTCTTGTTCCATCCCAGAGATCCCCACCCTGTTCTAGGCTCCTGACCAATCATCTTCTCATGGGATGAGCCACCAGGAGGCACTGTCCTCCCCCTGTCACCTGCTCCAGTCTTGAAGCTGCTCCTCTTGGGGGTGGGGGAAATCAGGGCCATCTGGAGGCCCTTTCTGAAGAGGTGCTCTCACCAGCCAGGTCTCTACTAATCTTTGTGTTTCTTATCTTTCATGGCTTTAAAAAAGGTCAAAGAATAAGTGGTGGAGAATTCCAGTAAGATGAGTCAGAGCTCACCCTCTAGCAGCTGGGATCTCCTGGGGATGTTAGAGATCTTCTGACTGCTAGGGCCACAGGACACAGCTGTCCCCCGGGTTTATCCCTTGCCCAGGGCTGAGGAGAGGAAGCTCACCTCCCTTGGTCTAGAGTCCTTATCTCTGTTAATAGGACCTTGGACTGCATTTGCTCTCAGTCAGGTTTGTTTGCTGTCTCTGAGGGTTCCATCCAGGGAGAAGGCTTTAATTCCCAAGGCTTCTGGGAAGAGATATTTGCTCTGCATCTGCATACAATTGGTTTCCTTAGAAACCACTGGAATAGATGCTCTGGAGCCTGCTTCAGATTTTTAAAGAGACCCTGTCCTATATCTGGAAGATCTAAGAAACCCACAGAGTGGTTTTAGAGTATATACAAAGACATTGTGAATATTCATTTAATAAATCAAGACTCCTAAGCTGTAGAATGATAGAGCTGAGGGGTGATTAAATAAATGGCTGTGTGCACACACAATGGGAAATTATCCAGTTGCCAACAATGTGTTTACAGCAGTTTTAATGACTGGGGGAAATGTTTACAATGTAACATTAAATGACTTGCTATATTTATTAGTAGGGTGACAGCTGCTATTAATTAGTTAAAATAGGCTCAAATTTTTAAATATTTAAATTTAATATTTTAGCACTAAAAATTTATTTTTGAAAATGAAGGGTTTTTAAAAGGTTATGATGCTCTCCCTCAAGCATGTTTATAATTTCCAATGGGTTTTTCAGATGTGTCATGTTAGTTTCTCAATGAAAAAAATGAATGAGGACATGATACTCCTAGGTATGTGATGCGGAGGTTTGTGGTAGAATGGGAGAGCACAGCCAGACACATCTGGAAGGGTCCAGATTGAACTAGGTGGGGGAGGGCGGGGGAGGGAGAGAGGAAGAGAAGAAGAGTACCTGGGAACCGAGAGACCCAGAGGTCAAGAGACTGACCTAGCCAAAATGACTGGGTTCTATAGGAGTCAGAGAAGGGGGAAGGGAAGCCCAGCCCTGGGCTGGAGAGTTTAGGGTAGGGGTGGGGTGTGCCTGCCAGGATGTGTCTGTAACTGGTATTGGTGATGCTGAGAGAGGCTGAGAGGCTGAAGAGAGTGCCCGCTGTGATGTGTTAATAGGCATCTCTGTTAGCTCTTGGTCCTGAGTTTGAGACCTAACACTTTCATAGTTAGAACTGAAGTAAACTGGGTGTGGTGGTGCACACCTGCTCAAGAGGCAGAGGCAGGAAGATTGCCATACAGCTGTGGCCACCCTGGGCTACATAGTGAGACTGTTTCAAAAAGCTAAAAACTAAACAAACAGAAAAGAAAAAGAGAAACAAAGTTGGCAAGGAAATCAGCTGTGGGTATGTACTATCTGGCTCCTTCTAGAGAAGTTTCTAGACACTGATGTGCCAGTGATTCTCCTTGCTCCACAGCTGTTGGCCACAGGCCTCTCCATACTGAAGGCTGAGGGGGAATGGTAGCCCATAGCACACCCTGCCCCTTTCCCACTGTGACCTCATCCCCAGAGTACTTTAGCCTACTGCCTTACCCTCAGCCTCTGAGGGCTGAGGACTCTGCCCAGCCTTGGGGGCAGGGTGAGTGGGGCTCCTTTCCACACTTCTGGGTCCAATAGACCCTCCCTCTGGCCCTAGGAGCAGAGACCACTGTGCAGAGCAGTGGGGCCATCCTGTCACCAGCTGCACTCCTTGATCCCAGTGTGTGCCTGGGGACCTTAGTGCTCAGCCTTGCCACAGCTGAGGGTAGTGAATGCGCCAGCTGACATTCTAAGCACCGCTGCTTTTCCCAGCAATGGCTCTGAGGGTGAACTTACGCTTCTGCAGGACTTGAGGTGCTAGGATGACTTCCAGTGGGGAATCCACACTTGCCAAGATGATGTGATTCCTCACAGATGCTAGGGTACTTACACATACTGAATGGTCGCTGGCAAGCAGGTTTCCGAATACTTACAGATGCCAACGACAGCTCACAGATATGGACGCTTCCCAGTACCATCCAATTACTCCATGGCTCTTGGCTGCCTGCAGACACTGAACTTCTAGGTATTCAGGTCTCAGTGGCTCTAAACAATTATTTGAATGCTTAAGAGGCTAAATCATTGCCTGCTGATGCCAAAGTGTTTAGGGGAGCTACCCCACCTACCTGGAAGCAAGGTGACCCAAGGCTGAAATATGAGGAGCCATATCAGTAGGATGACTCTCCTTCAGGAATTGCCACAGGGAACTTCTGCTTTTTTGTTTGTTGTTTTATTTTTCGAATCAGGGTTTCTCTGTGTAGCTCTGGCTGCTCTGGAACTCACTGGTAGAACAGGCTGGCCTTGAACTCAGAGATCCACCTACCTCTGCCTTCTGAGTGTTGGGATTAAAGGGTTGCACTACCACCTGGTGAGAACTTAGGATTTTTTATGAGCTTTGTGAAATTGAAGATTTGGAGGCAAAGGGAATATTTTCTGTTCACATGCATTAAGTTAACATAACACCCATATATGCTTTTGGGTCTTCATATGCAGGAGGTGCCTGTCCTGTGTGTGTGTGTGGTGTGTGTATGGTGTATGGTGTGTGTGTGCATGTGTGTGTGTTTGTGTGTGTGTGTGTGTGTGTGGTGTGTGTGTGTGTGTGTGTGTGTGTATGTGTTTGTGTGCATGTGTATGTGTTTGTGTGCTTGTGTGTGTGTGTGTGTGTGTGTGTGTGTGTGTGTGGTGTGCATGTGTATGTGTTTGTGTGCTTGTGTGTGTATATGTGGTGTGGTGTGTGTGTAGTGTGTATGTGTGGTGTGTGTGTATGTGTTTGTGTGCTTGTGTGTGTATATATGGTGTGGTGTGTGTGTAGTGTGTATGTGTGGTGTGTGTGGTGTGGTGTGTGTGTGTGTGGTGTGTGCGTGTGCGCACGCACTCATGCGCTCATGTGCTTGGCTGGCTTTCAGTTGCAGTCTCATGTAGCCACAGACCTAGTACTGAAAGGATGCTCCCAGGAACACTGGATCTGGGTCTTTTGAGGTGGAGCTCATGAAACAAAAAGCCACCGTCCCAATGTTAAACCAGTTTCTGGGCTCCATGGGGCAGGCTCCGTTACAGCGGGATGCTAATGTCAGTTTGCCATGATAGTTTGGATTTAATAGCTGGTCTCACTTTGAATTCTCATGTCCACTGAGCCATTGCCTGCCCACTGTCGTCTTGAATGCCCTGTCCCCAACCAGGTTTGGAGGAAGCTGATTTCAGGTCAGGGTACTGCATGTCACTGGGCCACCCAGTTCCCACGCTCCCTGTTTATCTGACACAGAAATTGAGCTGCTAACTCTGGTCATCAGTTGCAGAGCACCTCTTTATCATGGTTAGGGACGACCTCAGGGCCAGGGACTCAGCACTCTGTGTTGCTCCAGAGGGGTCAGCGTTACACTGACAGTGTGGCCTGCTAGGGCCAGAGCTGTTATGTGTGCATGTGTGTGATGTCTGTGCATATAGTGTGTATGTATGTTTTATATATATCATGTGTGTTGTATTCTGCTTGTATGTGATATGTTTGTGTGAGTATGGTGTATGCAGTATACAGGGGTATTTGCTTGGTGTGTAGTTGGTGTAGTATGTATGTGCATACTTTGTGTGGTAGGTATATGTGTATGTGTGATGTTTGTGTGTTATATGTTTGGAGTATGTTTTCTTGGTGTGTATTATAGGTATGGTGTGTGTGTGTGTGTGTGTGTGTGTGTCTATGTCTGGCAGTGGTCAGGTGATGTAGTAGGACCCTACCAGCCTTGTCTAGTTCTCTGAGACTCTGAGGGAGGTGGCTGTCATCTGTAGGCACCAAGCACTTCCTCTGGGAAGAAAGGAGTTGGACCTGAGGGGTGGACAGAACTTTCTAGAGCGGCACGTCTATGATTTTCACCTGTGAGAACTCTACTATGGCCACCTGGAGTTGCTTCCGCAAAGCCCTACACAGCCCTTTCCTGCGGCATGGGCTGCCTTGCTCAGTCACTATGACTGGGGGCCGAGAGACACCACCCCTCCTGGATGATGAATGTGACACCCTGCATGTTGTCTTGTGGGTCAAATCTCTGCCATGTTTTTAGGACTAGGCAGACAGTGGCTATTCTGAGTTCACATCCCAGCACCCTGTTGAGCCCCAAGGACAGGGCTCAGTTCCAGCTGATGGCCCAGAGAGGCTGGGCCCAATGAGTGCATCCTCAGAGGCCCTTGCAGGCTAAATGGGAAGCCCAGCCTCTGCTGTAGGCATTTGTCCAGTGCCTTCAAAGAGCAGCTAACTTGCAACTTCATGCTCTGGCTTTACCTCCGAAGAGGGATGACCTCAGTGACCTCAGAGCAATGACAGGGTTCCTTCTGCAGAAGCTGACAGGCCAGCGAGGCACTGTGTGGCACTGTGCAGTGGGAGGGCTTCCATCCCGGGGTTTTTATTAGAGTACTTACATGGATTAGGAGAAAAGAAAAGGTGAATTGCTTTCTCTAAACATATGCATATGCCCTAAATAAATAGGGCAACAAACACACTAAAGGACTCTGGGCTTTGGTCCCTGAGACTAGCCAGACTCCCCGTCTCCCTAACCCTGAGCCCAGATTCCCTGTCTGTTGCCCACATTTCTCCCTCTGGGAATTTACACACTTACTGAGAACTGGGTGCTCTGCAGGATGTTTGCCTACCTGCCCATGTCCCTCTGTACACTGCAGTTAGAGGTCATCTGGGCTGGAGGGCACCTTCCCAGTGCTGTTGTCACTGACTCAGTTCTGTGTGACCTGGTGCAGGCTCTCGGGGCACCCAGGTGTTAAGCCTGCTTTCCACCAAGGTCTGGTCAAGATGGCCCCAGGACTCGGGGCCTGCCCTGCCCTGCCCTGCCCTCTCCTGGCCCCTTTCCTTGTGCCCCATCAAGGACTTGCTTCTCCTTCAGGAAAGTTCCCCTCTTGAGTAGCTTTCCCCGGGATCTCCCACATTCCCAGCTCACAGCTCTGCAGGTGGGCACACACACATGGCTTTCTTCCCTTTCCTCTGTACCCTCCTTCTTTACTTTCCTAGGAACTGAGTCTGGGCCTTGCACTCACCAGGTAAGTGTTTTCGTATCTAGTTTATATCCTCAGCATTCTTTTCACATTCTCAAAAAGCCTCCTAAGTTACTCAGGCTGATTTAAACTTAAATGTGCCACCCTCCTGCTTCAGCCTCCTGTGTAGCTGAGGTTAGAGGTCATGTTGCCAGACCCAGCATGATTTTTTTTTTAAAATTGTTTTTAAAAATTTTTCGAGACAGGGTTTCTCTGTTGGTTTGGAGACTGTCCTGGAACTCTTTGAAGACCAGGCTGGCCTTGAACTCACAGAGATCCTCCTGCCTCTGCCTCCCTAGTGCTGGGATTAAAGGCATGTACCACCACCGTCCGGCCAGCACAATTTTTTAATAGGCAAGTTTTAGACCTATTTTAAATTTATAGAATGACCAAACAAGAAGAACAAAGTTCCTGTGTACCTCCCCTTACCCTGTACAACACCCTGTTTCCTTATTAGAATCTTCTACATTGGTGTGCTGTATTTGTGACAGTTGATGAATCAGTCTTGGTGTTTTAACATTTGCAAAGTTGCTAGTTTGTTTTAGAAGCAAGCCATTCTTTGTTTAAAATTATTTTTCTTTATTTTATGTGTATGGGTGTTTTGCCTACTTGTATGTCTGTGCACCACATGTGTGCCTGGTGCCCTCAGAGGCTAGAAAAGACTGTTGAATCCCCTGGGACTGGAGTCACAGATAGTTGTGAGCTGCTGTGTGGGTGTTGGGGATCAAACTCAAGTCCTCTGGAAGAGCAGCCAGTGCTCCTAACCACTGAACCATCTCGTCAGCCCCTAGAAGCCATCCTTTTATAACACATCCCATTTTTAAAAATTTCTGTGTCTTTGTGTGTATGGTGTATGTAGTGTGTTTGTGCTTGTGTGTGTGTGTGTGTGTGTGTGTGCATGTGTGTGTATGTAGTGTGTGTGTGTGTGTGTGCTCATGGGTCAGAGGACAAGGCCTCTTGTTCACCACTGAGTGTGCCAGCCTAGCAAGCTTTGGGAGATTCTCCTGTTGCCACCCCTCATCTTCCTGTAGGATGCTGGGGTTATGGAAATGCTACTGCATCTTGCTTCACTTGTGTCCTGTGGATCCAAACTCAGGTCCTCATATTTACACAGCAAGTGTTTAACCCAGTGAGCCATCTCCCCAGCCCCTACACCCTGTGGACTTTGACCATAATGTCAAGAGTAGGACCACCATTGTAGGACCACACAGAATGATTTCCCTGAAGTCACTGGGCTCCATCTACTCACTGGTTCCCTCTTCCCCACCTCCTGGGAACTGTTGATCATTTTTCTGCCACCATAGTTTTGCAGGGAGTCCTACAGCTGGAATCACACTCTGAAGACTTTTCATACTGGCTTCTTTCACTTTGCAGTGTGTGTTCAAATTTTCTGTGTCTCTTCATTCCAGCTAACATTCCTCCTTCCTGGATTTACCATAGTTGAGAAATCCAGACTCTTCCTGGAGAGCATTATGGTTGTCTCTACATTTCAGTGTTTATGACTGTGCACAGGTTTTAACGGCGACATGAGTTTTGAGCTCCTTTGGGTGGGTACCAGGGAGAGCAACTGTGGAATCACATGGTAAGAATGAGTTCATTTTCCTGACAAATGGCAAAGCTGCAATACTCGGTGGCGGTGACGCTGTTGATAAGTGAGTGTCCTGGTTGCTCCCTTTCCCACCAATGTTTGGTGTTGTCCGTGTTCTGGACCTTGACCATCCTCGTGGGCATGCATGCTGTGGGACCATGCTTTAATTTGCATCTCCTGATGGCATGATATTGACAGCCTGCTGCCTGCTCCTGCAATGGCTGTCGAGAGAGCTTCTTGGTGAGGAGCTTGTTGAGGTCTAGGGCCCACTTTAAAATCAGGCTTTTTTCTTGTTGAGTTTTAAGAATTCTTACAAATTTTGGATACCAGTCTTTTAACAGATATGTTTTGCAAATATTGTCTCTGTTTGTGGCTCATCTTTTTAATTCTCAAAACAGCATCCTTTCAGAGCAGAAGTTTTAGATTTTAACAAAACCCAACTTTCAAAAACCATGGCTCTGAGGTTGTATCTAAGGCATCAGCAGGGCTGGAGAGCTGGTTCGGCAGGTAAAGGAGTTCACTGCAACATCTGGCTGCCTGAGACTGGTCCAAGGAGCCCATGAGGAGGTGGAAGGAGAGACTGACGCTGCGAAGCTGTGTTCAGTGGTGTGTGCCTGATCTCCTGGGCATGCAAACCCCTCCCCTGCACAGATTAATAACATTAAATTTTAAAAAGTCGTCTCTAAGACAGGCTCATCTAGGTTCTCTCGTATGGTATAGGGGTTTCATGGTTTTACGTTTTACATATGGTCCATGATTCCTTTTGCTATGAAGTGTATTAGGTCTCTGCCTGATTCTGTTTTACTCTTTTACATATGGATATCCAGTCATTCATCAATACTCACTTCTCCATTGTATTGTCCTTGTTCCTCTGTCACAAGCCAGATGACTGTATCCTTAGGGTCTGCTCCTGGCTCTGTATGTCATTCCACAGGCCTGATCCCTTATGACCACATGGCTTGCTTGCATCATCACTGCTTTCCATCATCACTGCCTTGCAGTAGAGCTGGAGCTAGATGGTGTCTGTCCTTTGTCCTATGGTGGTAGCTATTCTGGGCCCTTTGTCTCTTCATATAAACCTTGGAATCAGTGTGTTAATCTTCATAAAATGATGTGTTGGGAGTTCTCTGATATCATATAGATCCTAGAGATTAAGTTGGGAATAGCTGACATCTGACAACATAGAGCTTTCCTGTTCACGAACATGGATTATCTTTTTAGTTTCTGTGATTTCTTTCATCAGGGTTTTGTAATTTCCCTTATGTTGACCTTCTGTAGAAATTTACACTTTTTCCCATTTCATCTTGATAGTAAAGCTGTATAAATGATGTTCCATTTCTTTTTTTTTATTAGATTTTTAAAAATTATGTATACAGCCTTCTGTCTGAATGTATGCCTGCAGACTAGAAGAGGGCACCAGATCTCATTACAGATGGTTGTGAGCAGCCAATGCTCTTAACCACTGAACCATCTCTCCAGCCCAGATGTTCTGTTTCTTAGTTTTAAGTGTTCATTTCCTTTACATGCTGGCATGTAAAGGAAATTGATTTTGTGTGTCAACCTTGAGGTCTTGTGTCTTTGTCACAAACTTGTTCTTTAGCTGCAGGACACAATCATGCCATCTGTGAATAGTGACCATATGATTTCTTCTTTCCCAGGAGAGACTCATTTTCTTGTCTTATTGTACTAGTCAGGACTTTCACGTGGTTATTAAAAAGCAGCAGGGAGAGATGTGCTTCCTCCTTCCTTTTTTTTTTTTTTTTGAGATGATATTTTCTTGATCTTGGCAGGATTCTGGTTTCTCGCTGTGGGATTTTTGGTTCATGGTAAATGTTCTTTGTCACAAGTCTCTATCTGTGCCCTGTTTGCTAAGAGCTAATCATGTGTCAGACTTAAATTTTATCAAACATTCATTATGTAATCTTTTTTTTCTTGAACCTGTTGATATATTATGTAAATTTACTTTCAAATGTTGAATCAGCTGTGCACACCTGGAATCAATCCCAGTTGATCATGGTATATAATTCTTTATAATATTGGATTCAATTTGCTAGTATTTTGATGAATTTTTTTTGTATCGATATTCACTATTCATGGGAGTCTGTGATCAGTGGTTTTCTTGTATCATCTTTGGTTTTGTATTAAGGTAAGGCTGTTCTAGTGGAATGTATTAGGGAGGATTGATTCCTTTCTCTTTGATCCTTTGAAACAGATTGTGGAGACAAGTATGATTTCTTAGTAAGCATTTGATAGGATTCACTAGTGAGCTCATCTGGGTCTGGTGCTTTCTGTTTTGGAAGGTTGCTAATTACTGATTGAGTTCTAGCAAATAAAGGTCCTCTCAAATGTCTTTCTTTGTTTAGCAGAATGTATCTTTAGGGAATTGGTCCATTCAGGCAAGTCAGTGAAAGCTGAGAGCACGGAGTTGTTAGTTAGATTTAGTGTCTGAGTCTTCACATGCAAAGTAGGTTTCTGCTAGACCACACATAGTTGGCTCTCTTTTTCCTTTTCTTTTTTGCTATCTACTTCAGTGGTCTCTGCCTTTTAATTAGTACATTTAGGACACTGATATTTAAAGTGGCTATTGATCTAGTTTGGTTACTATTTACTGTATCTATTACTGTTTCTTATTCATTGCCATGTATATGTATATGTCCATATACACACAGCCTTGCTAGAGGAAGTGTGTTTCTGGGGGGCTTGGTAGTGTTTCTGAGAGTTTGTAGCCTCACCCCACTTCTTGTTTGTCCTCTCTGTTTTGTGTTTGTGGTTGAAGACGTCATCTCTTAGCTTCCAGCTATGGCCACTGGCTGCCGTGACTTCCAACATTGTGGACTCTCCCTCTGGAACCATCAGCCAAAATAAACTCTTCCATAAGTCACTTTCAGTTGTGGTGTTTTATCACAGCAATAGGAAGTTACTGGGACAGTTAGTAGCTTTTGAGTGTACAGTGTGCATTTATGACAACTGCAAGTCCTCACTCATGCAGGACTCCAGCTGCTCTTGGTAGAGGAAAAAACAGTGTTTTAGCTTTATAACATTGCTGTTTTCAACTTGACTTATCCATAAACAACATACACTGGCACAATACACACTGTTGCTATTATTTTGAACAAATACTTATCAGTTAGGTCAATTAAGGGTATGACAAATAGGAGGCAGTGAGATGGCCCAGTAGGTGAAGGCACTATTGCCAAGTCTAACTTCCTGAGTTCAATCCCTGGGCCCAACGTGGTGGGAGAGAACTAACTCCTGGAAGTACTTCTCTAGCCTCCACGTAGGCACCATGGTGAGACAGACAGACAGACAGACAGACAGACAGACAGACAGACAGACACACACACACACACACACACACACACACTGAATAAGCAAACAAACAAACAAGTAAATAAATGTTATGTTTTAAAAAATATGAGAGTTAAAACTTTTGTTATTTCTTTAATGGAATCCTTTCATTATATAATTTGAATTTCCAATCTTTGTAATTTTTCTTCTCTCTAAAGGACTTTATTTAACATTTCTTGGAAATAAGGTATACTGATGACTAGGTTTCACAAATTTTTGTCTAAAATATAGAGATTATTTTCCTCCACCTTTTAATTAAAAGGTCATACTTGGATTATACTGAGGCCAGCATGGGCTGTGTAAGACCCTATCTCAAAAAGAAAAACTAATTAATTAATTAAATTGAAAAGGGGGGCTGGTGATCTGGTAAGCCAGTAGGAGACATTGCATACTGGCCTGGTTATCTTAGTTCCCTCTCAGAACCCACAGAGGAAGGAGGAGAGAACTGCTCTGCAAGCCTCTCTGACTGCCATATGTACATGACAATTTTAAAGATCGCTAGACTCAGAATTCCATATGCTCCTGGATTCCCCAAGCCCTTTAAATAGTTTACTACGTATTCTTGTTGCTCCCATGGTTTTTGAGAAATTGGATGTAAGTCTATCCTTGCTTCTCTGTAGGTAAGACGCTTTCCTCCTGCCCACAGGCTTTTCTCAAGATCTTCTCTTTGTGTTTGTGTGTGTGTGTGTGTGTGTGTGTGTGTGTGTGTGTGTGTGTGTGTTTGTGTGAGTGTGTGTTTGAGTGTGTGAGAGAGTGTGTGAGTGTGTGTGCAAGTGTGTGAGTATGTGTGTGCACAAGTGTGCACATGTGTGAATGTGCATGTGTGCATGCTATGCACATGCGTGCTCACACATGTGGAGATCAGAGGACGACTTTTGGAAGTAGGCTGTCTCCTTCAACCTTGTGGGTCTTAGGTATTACACTGAGGCCATCAGGCTTGGCAGCAAGTGCCCTACCCACTGATCAACCTTGTCGACTACTGTCTGGGTATTTTGTTTGTTTTTAATTTTAGTGTGCCTTATATTTTCTCTTGTGAATATACAGTCTGAAACAAGCAGTCTATTTACTTACACCCTGCCACACAGAAGGGTTGGCCTTTCATACATACCTGTAAGCTTGCCCCGTTTCTGATTCTTCTGGAAGCTGAGATCCTCCCTGGTGCTCCATACTCTCTGTTACTGAGGCTGTATTGCTTTAGACCTGTACCCTAGGAAGTGTCCCTCTCACACTGGCCCCTCACATGGTGCTGATGATGACTGGTCCTGGGCAACCAAGTCTCTTGCTTGGGTTTCCTGAACTTGTGCCACCAGCCGGGTGAGTGACAGTCAGCTGCTGCTCCAGAGCATCCCATTCTTGCTGCCCTGAGCCACTTTCTCTGAAAGGTCTGCATGTACCAGCGCATGCTTCGGTTTGCATTCTATAAACATTTATCTGTGAGTGTCAGAGAGTATATATTCGAGACAGGGTTTCACCACGTAGCTCTGGCTGGCCTGCAGCTCAGAGATCCACCCGCCTTGCCTCCCATATGCTGGAAATAAAGGTGTGTTTCACCACCCTCAAACAAGCATCGCATACTCAAAGGTTTGGATTTCGTTGTGTGGATGCTAACAAATACTAACTTTGGGGAGATAGGAAGATGGCTCAGTTGGTAAAGTGTGTGCTGTGTGAGCATGATGGTCTGGTCGAGTCCCTGGCATCCACTTAACAGCTAAATATGTGCCTGAAACCCCTCCTAGGGGTGGAGTGAGCTTCCTTCAGAAAGGAAGGTGGAGAGCAATCAAGAAAGATGTCCAGTGTTGACCTCTGACCTCCACACATAAGCTTACACACGTGCAGTCACACCCACATATGCATGTACACACTTGAACGTGTGCACACGTTTCCCTAATAATACATACAAAGAAAGGCCTGTGTGTTGGATGCTTGGTCCCAGCCTGTAGTGCGGTTGGGCGGTGGCAGAACCTTGAGGAAGCGAAAGCCAGTGGAAGGAAGTAAGGTCTTTGAGGTCGTGTCCTGGAAGGGCATACCCACCCCTCCCCTGCATCTCTCAGTCTGCTTCCCAGCTGTGCAGAGGGAGACACACTTTCTCTGCTGCCGGTTCCCACCACAGCCCTGTGCACCACCCTCACGAAGAAGAAGGCCAGTGAGTCCTGACTAAGACCTCGCAAACTCCGAGCCTGAATAAGGTCTTTCCTCTTTTAAAGTTGATTTTCTCAGGTGTTTGTCACAGCGACAGAAAGCTGACTAACACAATCAGCAACACCCTTTTAACTGCAAGTTCCAGTGGGCATTTCTTACTGTGGTGTGTCCTTTTCTATAACTGTGTAAATTACAACTTAGTCACTAGCCAGCCAGGTACCCTTTCCTCACCCGAGTTTTGTACAGAAAAAAATGGTCTTTTCACAGCTACATCCTTAACACACAGCTTCAGCATGACCAAAGTCTCTTGTAGGCGCTTGTGAGTCATTTGCAAGTGATCACTTATTTTGGTTTCTGATGTTTTTCAGTGCAATAGGAAGCTGTTCCATTGTCCTGAATTATCTTTATTACTGTGCCCAAGCAGGACTCAGTGTCTATGTGGGTGGCAGGGCCAGTGTCTTTGGGGCATGCATGCAGCCAGTCCTGACCCAGCTTTCTCGTTTTGTTTTAAGGTAGGGTCTTACCGGGTAGTTCCCCAAACCCACTATGTAGACCAGGCTAGCCTTGAACTTATGGTATTCTCTTGCTTCTGCCTCCAGAACGCTGGCTTGCAGGTGCACACACTACATCCAGCTCTTGACCTGGCTTTAATTAGAATAACAAGTGTGGGCCTTGCTGACTTCTTTCCAACAAATGATGTTTTAAATAAACCTGTAAATGTGATTTTATACTTTTAAATGAGTCAGAAGTCAGATTTCCTGAGTGCAGCCCTGGAAATGCCTGTTTGCTCAGTCATCATGAGCATCTTGGCCTGGGGACATTGCTACTATGTCCTATAAGTGGAATGATGGTGACAATGAAACTTGAAGGGTTTCTCCCTTCCTCTGGGAGTGGGTACAACTGTCTCTGAAGAACCTCAGCTAACCCTGAGTTTCTTAGAAAGGTCACAGAGCATTGTTATTGGGGACATTTGAGATGTACACAACACATGCATAGCTTTAGAAGTGAGTGACAGTAAGTGACTCACCTCATCCTTAGAGAAGTGTGGTTTCCACCTGTCATGCTTGGGTTTTCCATAAGCAGGTCCATTCTATAAGTGGGCCTACAGAATAAAATTCCCTGATAAGCAAGGCAGAAGCAGATCCTTTGCACAGGCTCCATGGTAGTGTGACTACTTCCTGGCCAGCTAGAATTCGTGTGTGAATGGCTGGTGTGAATGCCCCATGACCAGTGGTTGGTGAGTGCTCTATAGTTTGGGTGAATGTTCCATGGCTGTGTGATTCTTCTATGGCTGGTGTGAATTCCCCATGGCCAGTGTGAAATGCCCCATAGCTGGTATGAATTCTCCATGGCCGGTGTGGATGCTCCTTGGCTGGTGTGAATTCTCTATGGCCAGTGTAAAATGTTCCATAGCTGGTGTGAATTCCCATGGCTGGTGTAAATACTCTGTGGCTAGTGTGAATATTCTCCAGTTGGTGTGAGTACCCTGTGGCCATTGTGGATGCTTCCTAGTGGGTTTGAATGTTCTATGGAACTGTGTCAGTGTTGCTTGGGCATAAACTCACTTCCCATCAAGCTGCAACCCCAAATCCTTTCTTTTCCCACCCTCTGGCACCTCACTTGCCATGTGTCTCTCTAGACTTCCCTGGTAGAGACATTTTACCTGAGAGTTGTTAGACAGTATTAACACTGTGCACTGGGCTTTTCCCCCAACTGATCTAGTTGTTTTTCTATTGATATGTGTTGCTGAATATGTAAACTTTAGATCGAATAATGTGTTATCTGTGTGATCCTATGTGGTTGATCCATCCACCTGGCCTTGGAAATTGGATGCCTTTCCCACTTTGATTACTGTGCATCCCACTATGTTTTGTGAAAAGGGCATTGACAGAATGCCAATTCTTAAATCTTAGTTATGTTGCCGGGCGAAACTGCCGGCTCATATTTCATTTTATGTTTATTTTCTGGGGAAGTCAATCTTCTTTTCCTGTGTCTGCACCGTTTTACATTTTTCTCAATTGGGGAAATTATGGAAGGGTCACAATCTCTCCACATCCCACTGGGTGTGAGGTTGCATCGTGCTGGAGTTTTGATTTGCACTTCTGTAATGACTGACTGCTCGGTATCATTTCATGTGCCTGGTGGCTGTTGGTTCATTTTCTCTGGGGAAATGTCTGTTGGAGTCATTTGCTCATTTTAAAACTAGATTATTTTATTATTGAGCTATAAGAGTTCTTTATGTATTTGGATGCTAGACACTTACCTGATATGTGATTTTAAAATATTTTTCTCTTATTCTGTAAGTGGCCTTTTCTTTCTCAACAGTGTTCTTTGATGTACAAAAGTGCTTTTTAATTGAATTGAAAAAAAACTTTGACAGCCTTATTCATACGTGTAATGAATTTTGGTCTTTTCCAGACACGCCCATTATATGTCCCCTTTCCTTCCCCTCTCCCATTGAAGCTCTTCTCATTTCCAACAAGTCCCTGCCAGTTTCAAGTCCCCTCCTCCCCTCCTTTTCTGAGCCACTGAGTTGAACTGGAGTTTCTTGCTCAAGCATGGGCGAGGGTGTTATTTATTGGAGCCCAGGTACAGTACTGAAGAAAATAGTACTTCCTCCCTTACCTAGTAACCATTAGCTGCAGGAAGGGGTGGAACTTCACGGGCCCCTCCCCCATCCATGATGAAATGTTGCCTGGCCAAATCTTACATGCACAAAAGTTTTTAGTTTTGACAGAGCCCAACTTCTCATTTGTAGCCGCTGCTGCTGCTTATCTCTTTGGTGTTATATCCATTGCCAGATCCAAAGATATGAAGATTTTATTCATGTTTTCTCCTTATAGTTTTATCATTTTAGATCTTATATTTGGTTCATCAGTTTGTTTTCAGTTAATTTTTGTGTGGGGTGTAGGGTGGGAATTAAGGGGTAAAGATAGGCAGACCCTGAGAACTCACTGGCCAGACAGTGTAGCTAAAATGGTGAGTGAGCTTCAGGTTCAGTGAGAGACCCTGCTCACTCAAGACAGCAAGGTGATGGAAGAAGACAGCCAGTGTCCTGCCCTGCCCTGGCCTGTACATGCATGTACACAAGTGTGTGCATCTGCAAACCCAGGAGCATGCAGTCCAACACACACACACACACACACACACACACACACACACGTACACACACACACACACACACACGTACACACACACACGTACACACATGCACACACACACATTCACACAACATTTACACACACATTCACACACATGTGCATGTGCAAACATGTGTGCATGCACACTCATGCATGTGTATGCACATGTAAAGAATCCCTTATTGAATGATCTTACAACCCTTGTCAAAAATGAATTGACCAATGATATGTGGGTTTATTTCTGATTCTATTCTGGTGGTCTGTTTCTAGCTAGATGCCAGTGCCACACTGTTTGCGTTACTATGACTTTGTTGTAAGTTTTGAAGTTGTGAAATATATATTCTCTTAACTTCAACCTTGCTTTTGGAGATTGTGTTGGTTATTTGGTGTTCTTCACAATTCGATATGTGTTTAAAGTCGGCCTTTACTCTTTTCAGCAGTGTACAAATCTTGCCTGTATTCGAGGTACATTTCCTCCAAATAGTTTATCCTTCTTAATGCTTGTGTACTTGATTTTTAGATTTTCTTTTTGATTATCTATTGCCAGTGTCTAGAAACACAGCTGTAATTGTGTGTTAATCTTGCATCCTGCGACGTCTCCTTTTATCAGTGAGCATGTTTTATATACAGGGTTTCCACATTATTTTCTGTATATTTAAGCATGTTGTCTGCAGATAAAGATCATTTTATTTCTTTCTGTTTGAAGGCTTTTAATTTAATTGTGTTGCATAACTGCTCTGACTAGCACTGTCTAGCATTCTGTTGAGTAGACGTGGCATCAGCAGGCATCCTGCCTCATTTCGGATCTGGGGAAAGCTTGGTTTTTCACCATTCTGTGTAATATTAGCTGTGAGTTTTTCATATTACACCTTTATCTTGCTGAGGAAGTTCCCGTCTATTCTTAGTCTGTAGATCAATATGAGAGCTGGGCATTGTGGCGCACACCTTCAATCCCACCACTCAGGAGGCAGAGGCAGGTGGATCTCTGAGTTCGAGGCCAGCCTGATTTACAGAGAAAGTTCTAGGACAGCCAGGGCTACACAGAGAAACTTGGTGACTCTCTCCCAAATAAAAATAAATAAAATTATGATTAGTTGTTGGATTTTGCAAAGTGATTCTTCCTTGTGTTTATATGAGGTGAGAGCATTTTGGGAAAGAAGGGGATTGGGGAAGGACTGGGAAAGATAGGAACAGAAATGTGAGGGAGAAAGGGCTAGGTGAGCTGTGCTTCTTGCCTTTTCCCACAAAAGTGGGTGAAATTCTTGCACAATTCTTGCGTCTGTGTAACCTTCAGGGTGGGGGCTCAGGGCACACCCTGTCCTTGTAGTCAGATGTGATGCTCCAGGGATTGAAGCACAGGTTGATTTCATGTTGTACTCTCCTTGCATTCCTGTGGTAAGTCTCACTTGGTTGTGGAATACACCCCCTTAGTATGCTGAGGGTTTTTATACTGCTATTGATAAGAGATGTTGGTCTGTTGTTTTTTTATATGCCTTTGTCTGGCTTTGGAATCAAGATATTATTGATCTCATAAAGGGAATCAGGAGATCTGGGATAAATGATAAGAATCCTTGTCCAACATAATTAAGACCCTAAATTCAGTCCCAGCACCAAAAGAGGGGTGAGTCAGATTATTTCTTTCTTTTCTATTTGTTTTTGAGAAGGATTGGTATTTTTTTTTTTTATAGAATTCACTAGTGGTGCTTCTGGGCTTTTCCTTTTTATTACTTTATTTATTCATTGTGTGTGTGTGTGAGTGTGTGTGTGTGTGTGTGTGTGTGTGTGTGAGTGTGTGTGTGTGTTTGTGTGTGTGTGTGTATGTGTGTGTGTTTGTGTGTGTGTGAGTGTGTGAGTGTATATGTGTGTGTATGTGTGTGTGAGTGTGTGAGAGTGTGTGTGTTTGTGTGTGTGTGTGAGAGTGTGTGTGTGTGTGAGTGTGTGTGAGTGTGTGTGTTTGTGTGTGTGTGTGAGAGAGTGTGTGTGTGAGTGTGTGTGAGTGTGTGTGAGTGTGTGTGTATGTGTGAGAGTGTGTGTGTGAGTGTGTGTGTGTGAGTGTGTGTGTGTGTTTGTGTGTGTGTATGTGTGTGTGTTTGTGTGTGTGTGAGTGTGTGAGTGTATATGTGTGTGTATGTGTGTGTGTGAGTGTGTGAGAGTGTGTGTGTTTGTGTGTGTGTGTGAGAGAGTGTGTGTGTGAGTGTGTGTGAGTGTGTGTGAGTGTGTGTGTATGTGTGTGTGTGAGAGTGTGTGTGTGAGTGTGTGTGAGTGTGTGTGTGTGAGTGTGTGTGTGAGTGTGTGTGTGTGTGTGTGTGTGTGTGTGTGATCGAGCACGAGGGGGCGCATGGCCTCTCATGTGTGATGTGGGTGCTTGTGCACACGCGCTCACGCCCAGGCATGTATCACGGCACACCTGTGGAGGCTGGGGGAGAGCTGGCAGGTGTCCATTCCCTCCTCCCACCTTTTGGGTCCAGGGAATCGAACTCCCAATATTAGGCTTGGTTTCTGGAGTTTTCTGAAGAAGGTTTTTTGTCTGTCAGTGTGTGTGCACATGTGTTGCTGGGTTGCAGAAATCAACCCCAGGGCTTTAGATGTGCTCAACAAGCACCCTGCTGCTGAGTTACAGCTTGCTGCGCTGCTTTTGAATTACTTTTTGTAGTTTGTGTGTTCTAGGAATTTGTTCATTTCATCTAGGCTACCTAATTGTTGGTCTGTACATCAGTTTGGTTTTAGTAAACTTCTTGTTAGTCCTCTCTTTTTGTCTGGTCAGGCCAGGTAAGAGCTTGTAAACTTCGGTTCGATTGATTTTCTCTGCTGTTACTGGGTCAGCTTGTACACCATCTACTCCCTTCCCAAGAGATGCTGAAGAAGTCCTTATTTAATGCCAGGTGTGGTGTCAAACATCTTTAATCTTTAATCTGGGCACTAGAGGCAGAGTCAGGCAGATCTCTCGGCCATCCTGGTCTACAGAAGTGAGTTCTAGGACAGCCAGGGCTACACAGAGAAACCCTGTCACAGAAAAACAAAAACAACAGAACAACAGAGAAGTCCTCATTTGATGGGAAAACAAGCTCAGATGTAGAGATCTGCTGTGATGTTCGAGGGACATAAGATGTCAGGAAAAGACCCTCCCTTTTCCTGCCCAAGATTGGCAAAGGTCAACCTTGTCTATCATTTCCCAGAAGCCATTCACCTTGCTGTTTGAGACAGGGTCTCTAATTGGAACTGGAAGCTCACTGATTAGGGTAGGTTATCCAGCCAGTGAGCCCTCTGGAAATGCCTGCCTTCACCCCTCCAATGCTGGCCTGTGCCACCACATCCTGCTTTTATTGTATCTGCTCTGGGAATCTGAACTCAGATCTTGGTGCCTGCACAGCAAAGCCCTTTACTGACTAAGCCATGTCCTCAGTTCACCTTACTTATTTTTAATAGGTATAAAGTTTATAGTGGCTCCCTATGAGCCAATACATCATGAGGCCATACATTAAAAACAAAAAACACAAAAGAACACATTTTAAAAGCCATGCTAAGTAGAGCTGAAAGCAGCTCGGGAACTTTGACTTTTGAAGGATTTATAGAGCTTGTCCTCTGTAAAGTGCATCTACATGGTGCACACTGGTGGCTTTCAGACAGCCAGTTCCCTTAGCCCTTCCTGGGTGGAGACTGTGGGCTGCCCTCAGGAAATGCCACTTTAAAATGCATCAGGTAGCTCTGTTTATGGGTCTGTGCTCGCTGGAAGGCGTGTCGGTGTGTTTTCCAATCCAGTGGTTTTTCCCAGTTGTGGGATTCACCTGTCCCAATACCCTGCCAGCACAGCTGAGTTTTCCTCATGATCTACTGACCTCTCTTTTCCTTTAACAAAGAGTGGAAGGTGTCAGGATAGAGCTACATGTTTTCATTTGCTGGTTGGGATGTTAGGAGCCTGTTGCTATTGTAGGTGGCATCCTTTGATTATGTCCTCATTCCCTAAGGGACTTTTGTCTGCCAACTGACCAGTGCCAGTAGCTGTCTCCTGAGCAGGTTTTCAGGCCCTGAAAGAACTGGAGGGAGGGAAGAAGGGGAACATTGGTCACTGTCCCTCAACCTTGCCCTGACCTCCTGAGGCTGAGTGGGGCAAGTGGTGCTGTAGTTCAGGGCTCCCCGTCTTCCCAGGTGTGCTCTGTTCCCTAACTGCTACTAGAGAGGGCTGTGCCCCCGGCTTCTAGACACTCCTTGCCCTCCAGGGTGATGATGGAGGCGGTCCTCCCTGAGGCAGGTGTGCAGGGTGAGTGGTGCAGCACTGGGCCCTCAGAGAGACTTGCATCTGCACCTGTGGTGGGTGCCACTGCAGACTCGTGTTTGAGGAGGGCAGCTCTGCAGCCCTTTCTCCCCTCCCTCTCTGAGGACCATGGTCCCACACAGGTCTCAGTCCCCAGCAGTGAGCAGGAGCTACTCGTGAACTTACGGATGGAAGGTGGGCAGGGAGACTGGCCGTGAGAGTGACCCTGGTCTGCTCCTCCTGTTTCAGCTGTGTGGGGGTCGAGGAGGAAGAGGCGCCAGACATCGACATTTATCACTGTCCGAACTGCGAGAAAACCCATGGCAAGTCCACGCGTAAGTACCTCAGCCCAGTTGAAAACCACGGTCACAGCCCAGTGGCTCTGGTGTTGGGGACCCCTGCAGCTTAGCTGACTGCCTTCTGATTGACTCCTGCCCTCAGAGGCAGCCATGCAGACTCTACCATCACCAAGGTCTTGCCAGGGCCACACTAGCACCTACAGTGCTACACGGCAGGATAGTCCACAGTAAGTGTGTGGGCTCAGGTGATAAAAGGGGTGTTCAGGGCCCCCAGCTCAGCCAAGCCACACACGCACATGTGTGTTTGTGAGTGGCTCTGTTGTTCATCCTCTAGGAGCTTGGCTTACCCCTCAGGAAGTCTTTGAGGGTCTGGCTTTCCCACAGTGCCTACTGCTGTGTGTCCCATGCACCTTCCTGCCCTTGTTCTCTGGGCCCTGCTGTGCAGCAGGTGCTAAGGGAATACGCAAGGTGTAGCCTCAGCTCACACTGTGCAGTGACAACCATGTAGGCTTTGAGCTCCAAGGCTGAGCCCCAGTGACCAGTGGGGAGCAGAGCTGTGAGCACAGGCACTGGACCTGTGTGTGTGTGTGTGTGTGTGTGTGTGTGCATGCAGGTGCGTGTGTATCTCAGTCCTCAGGGCTCCAGTCTACGTTGGTGTTAGAAGCACTCACATACACTACAGGTAGACATGGTCTGGCTGTTTTACTATTCACATCCCATGCCTGAGGCTAGACTGGTTGAGGTGGGGAATAGGATGGATCACAGGGGATGGTGTCCAGCTCCTATCCTAGTCATTTTCAGGAGAACATCACCCAGCTACTCAGTACACGCTGAGAGACCATACCCCCTGGCTCTCTGTGTTAAGTGCTGTAAACATAGAAAGATGGAGGTGAGAGAGATGCAGACAGTGGGTGGGGGTAGTGAGGTAGGAATGCAGGCAATGGGAGAGACACAGGCCCCAGGGGACTCCAGGACATAGGCAATGGGGATATGGACAATAGAAGGTCCACACTTCTGTTTAGTGAGTCAAGGTTTATCCAAGAATCTGGGAACATCGGAGACTGGGTTGTTTCCTGGTGAGGCTGATGCTAGGTGGGTGGACTCTCCCCACTCCTGGGCTCTGTCTGCTGTCTATTGGCCCTTCTAAGGCCTGGCCTATGTGCATTGCTAGAATGGTGGGGCGGCTCTGGTTTCTGGTCGTGCCCTAGTAATGCATCCTTAGCATCTGTCAGTTCAGGACTCCTAAGGTGCCTTCCAGACCTTCCTAGACACACAGCTCTTATGCTCAAGAATGTCTTGACGTTGTGTCGGCTAAGTCACCGATGATAAGGGCAGAAGGGGTGTTCTCACTCTCTGGCACCTTGATAGCTCAGTGTCTTCTTTACCTTTATATCAGAAATGAGACAAACATGGAGAGCTTCCACCAGGACCCAGAGCTGTTCTGTGGGGCCTGGGAGGCTGGGTCACGGCAGAGCAGGGTTGGATCAGAAGACTCCAGCAGGTATATGTTCTTAAGGAGGCTGGGGTAAGGCCGTGTGTGCTCATCCTAGGCTCCCTGGTGAAGGTGACCTGGAAGATGCTAGGGTCACACTAATCTGGATGCTTCATAGTCACCGGGGAGCCATTTCTAAGGAGACTCTAGATTGTGGAGAGGAAGAAGCTAGAACCTGGGGTTGAGCTTCTCCCAGCAGTCATGAATGTTCCAAGGGGTCCTGACTTGTGGGCTCTTGCCTTCGTCTGCTCAGTGTAGAATGAAGGTGTGGTGTGGGGCTGAGCAGGTTGCATCAGTGGTCAACAGTTTGATTCTTTTGGTGCTGTTGGCATCCTCAGAAACAGCATTTGCATGGTGTAAACAACCTGTCCTCTGGGGAGTGTGTGCAGTGCCTGGGCTTGGTAAGGGTTTGAGGGGAACCTCCACAGTCACCCATCCCTACCACCAGCTCCCAGGGAGTGACATGTGCATAGGGTGCCTGCGTGCATGTTTGTTTGTCTGTTTTTGCCACTGTAACAGATGCCACAGGTTGGGTCGCTTAAATAGCAGGAAATTCATGTCATGCCATTCAGAGGACAGGTAAGTCCAACATCAAGGTGTTAGCATCTTGGCATCTTCTCTCAGGGTTAGGGTAAGGGAGCCTCCTGTGCCTCCTGTCTGTATCACCAGGACTTTAATTTCATCACTTAGTCTCCTTCAGGTGCCCCACTTCCTAATCACCTTGAGGACTAAGGATTTCAACATACGGATCTGGGGCACAGGCCAGTCAGAGCATGCTCAAGTGTGTGTGCACAATGTTGGTTTATGTGTGTGCTCAAGGAGGGTTGTGTAAACACTGCAGTTAAGACTGCTGCTCTCCAGAGTCTTGTACCCCTGAAGACACCATGGTCCAAAGTCCTAGTCCTTTCTCTACCAGCATAGTTTGTTTTGAGCTGAGTGTCTATGAACACTGTGAGCGGTGCCTGTCTGTGACACTGGGTTTAGTCATACTTCCATCCCCAAAGCCTCAGTGACAAAAGGCCCTCCCATGCTCCTGGAGAGCACCAGCCTATGGCTGGCACTGAGAGCCCTCTAAAGGCTGAAAGCCTTCCTCCCCCTTCCTGTCCCTTCTACTCAGGCTTGAGGCAGGGCCAGCAGTGGATGGGTACAGGGGAGAGCAGGAGCCAGGGCCTCCCATGCTTGCTTTTTCCTCATTGAGCAACAGTGGTGTGGGTTGTAACGCTCAGCTCCACATAGTCTGTGTGTTCTCTGAGGTGATTTTGGCCTCTGGGTCTTAGTTGAGGCCACGAGACAGGTTTATCTGACCAAGGAAAGTTTGGTACAGCAGTCTCAGGTGCCCAATGTGCAGAGGCCAAAGCAACAGAGCTGCTCTGCAGCCGCAGCACTGAGTCACGGCTGTGGCAATGCACTCAGCTGGCTGATGGGACCCACTCCCCGTCCCTAACGTCCCTAACTTGGGCCTTCACTGTCTTGCCCCCTGTGGGGTTGGGGTGAGAACCCAGTTCCCAGCACTGCCCTCTGTTGTTCAGAGGACTGCATGACAACTTTAGTACCAGGGCCTGCTTGACAACCTCAGGCCCTCTTCATGGGTCTGTTTGTGAGCACACTGACTGGGGAAAGAGGTATGGGAAAGGAAAGGTCCTGACAGAAATGTGGCAGCTCTTCACATAGAGGCCAAGCAGGATGTGTCCTCCCTCTATGGGTGGCAAGCACCCGGGAACCTTCTACAAGGTGCCAGAGTGAGGAGGGCCAGGCTGGAGTGGAAGTGTGGCTGCCCTTGTGAGAGGCGGAGATGACAACGGGGCACTGCCAGTGTGGACTGGCAGCTCTGTGGGAGAGGTTTTGAGTTTGCTGTGTTTGTGAGCTCCCTAGCTTCCTTTCTGCCCCCTGTGGTGCCCAGCTGGGATGTCCTCTTATAGATGTAGGGCCTCCAAAGTTGGGTGGGAGCTGTGCTTGGAACAGACCCATCTCCTGTGTTCTCTACAGTCAAGAAAAAGCGGACCTGGCACAAACATGGCCCTGGGCAGATGCCTGACATGAAGCCAGTGCAAAATGGCAGCCAGCTCTTCATCAAGGAGCTTCGGAGCCGAACTTTCCCCAGGTAGGTGACCTTCCGTAGGTGGGTGGACCGTCCTCATCCTTACCCAGGTGGTGGGCCTTCACTGGGTTGTTGGACCTTCTCCAGGTGAACTACCTTCTACAGATGATTGGCTTTTCTCAGTTGGGCAGACCTTCTGATGGGGTCCAGGCAGTGTTATCTACGGGGTGGACGCATCTGCTGAAGCCCCGCCCACTCCATCTTCTGATCACTGCACCCATGGTTGTGTGGACTGTCCCTCTCAGTGCACATGTCTTTCACTGGGGACTCCCTTTTCCAGGAGAGCAAACATCCAGGAACCTGTTATGGA
Organism: Cricetulus griseus; assembly: GCF_003668045.3. Lineage (NCBI taxonomy): Eukaryota > Metazoa > Chordata > Mammalia > Rodentia > Cricetidae > Cricetulus > Cricetulus griseus. The sequence continues at coordinate 268,618,261 of NC_048596.1, read as the reverse complement.
GGCGGGAGCCTTAGGCCTTCCACAGACAGGTTACCTCTCTCCTCTGTCTGCACCTCTTAAGGACACACATTGGCACTACTGTTGACCTTTCTTCCTCTGGGTGGAAGGTGCCTCTCTCCTTCCTGGTGTCCGGCCACCTGCCGCATGCCCTCACCACCTGGCAGAGGCCCTTGCCTTCCTTCTACTACCTACACCCTTGTTCTTTCTGAGGTCTGGCAAGGAAGTGGGCAAAGAGCAGTTTCAGGAAGCTGTTCTGGGTCACCCACAGTTGTGAATCTGGTACTGTCTGTCAGACAGAAATCCTCATTTCTCTCTTTGGAAGGATATTATCACTGCACAGAGACTTCTCAATTACTGGTTTCTTTTGATACTTCTTATGTGACTTCACGAGAGCAACTGAGCCATTTACCCTGGCTCCTCTGAGTGGGGTGCTGTGCCTCCATCTTACCTGACTTTCAGTGAGACGTAGTTTACTTACTATAACATGCCCATATAAAGCTCAGGAGCTCTTGATATGTGTGGGCCTCCTCACAGGTGTGTGCCTCCTCACAGGTGATGTGTGCATCCTCACAGGTGTGTGCATCCTCACAGGTGATGTGTGCGTCCTCACAGGTGATGTGTGCATCCTCACAGGTGTGTGCCTCCTCACAGGTGATGTGTGCATCCTCACAGGTGTGTGCCTCCTCACAGGTGATGTGTGCATCCTCACAGGTGTGTGCATCCTCACAGGTGATGTGTGCGTCCTCACAGGTGTGTGCATCCTCACAGGTGTGTGCATCCCCACAGGTGATGTGTGCGTCCTCACAGGTGATGTGTGTGTCGTCACAGGTGATGTGTGTGTCCTCACAGGTGATGTGTGCATCCTCACAGGTGTGTGCATCCTCACAGGTGATGTGTGCATCCTCACAGGTGTGTGCATCCTCACAGGTGTGTGCATCCCCACAGGTGATGTGTGCGTCCTCACAGGTGATGTGTGTGTCGTCACAGGTGATGTGTGTGTCCTCACAGGTGATGTGTGCATCCTCACAGGTGTGTGTATCCTCACAGGTGATGTGTTCATCTTCACAGGTGATGTGTGCGCCCTCACAGGTATGTGCATCCTCACAGGTGATGTGTGCATCCTCACAGATGATGTGTGCATCTTCATTAGTCAACTTTAGAGCCTTTCATCTCTGCAAAGGAATCCTACAGATTTCTCCTTACTTATGGTCCTGAGAAACCACAGGCCACTCTACCTGCTGAGCCCATTTTGTTGTGTATAAATCTACTTACTGAGACATTTCCTAAAAATAGCATCACCCAGTATTTGGGTGGCTCTTTTTTTTTTTTTTTTATTTATTATGTATACAACATTCTGCTTCCATGTATATCTACACACCAGAAGAGGGCACCAGATCTCATAATGGATGGTTGCGAGCCACCATGTGGATGCTGGGAATTGAACTCAGGACCTCTGGAAGAGCAGTCGGTGCTCTTAACCTCTGAGCCATCTCTCCAGCCCCATTGGGTGGCTCTTTTATTCTGATTATATTCGAGGCTCATCGACATCTTAACATTTGTCAGGGCTTCGTTCTCTTTTTGGCCAAATAGTATCCCATTGTCTTGCTGGACCACTTGCTGTTTATATCGTTCACTTGATGACCACTTGGGCTGTTACTGTTTTTGTTTTTATATTTTTACTTTTTGGCTACTGTGAATAATTGCAGTCTAAATATTTATGTACACGTTTCGTGTGGTCATATGTTTCCATTTCTTAGTGTGGAGCCACTGGGTCAGATGGAAATTCTGTGTTTAATTGTCTGAGATACACCAGGTTACTTTGCAAGGCAGCTGCATCGTGTGGCATTCCCACCAGCCTTGCAGAAGGGTTCTGCACGTTCTACCAGCTCCCCTTACTGTCGAGCTTTTGAACCTGGCCGTCCTGTGGGTGTGAAGTGGTCTCTTATAGTTTGACCTGCATGTCCTTCATGACTAGAGATGCTGAACAACTTTTAGTTTACTTATGGGCCTTTCTGTCTCTTCTTAGAGAGTCTACTGAGATCCTTTGCTCATACACTATGTGGAGCATTTGGAGGCAGAGGATATCCTTAGGTGTTGTTTAACAGGCATGATTCTCTCTCTCTCTCTCTCTCTCTCTCTCTCTCTCTCTCTCTCTCTCTCTCTCTCTGAGATGAAGTCTCCCCAGCCCTTTGCCTCACATTTTAAACATTTTTATTATACTTACATATTTATTTGTGTATGTGTGTACATGCATTCCTGTGCATGAACAGGCCCGGTGGCAGGTAGTTTTATCTGCTGAGCCATCTCACTGATTCTGCTTCACACTTAAAACAAGGTTTTTTAGCTAGATGGTAGTGGCACACGCCTTTACTCCCAGCACTCAGGAGGCAGAAGCAGGTGGATGTCTGAGTTCAAGGTCAACCTAGTCTACAGAGCAAGTTCCAGAACAGGCTCCAAAGCTACAGAACCCCCCCCAAAGTTTTTTTTTGGATTTATTTTATTTTAAATGTATGAGTGTTTTGCATGTGCACCACAAGAAGGTCAGAAGAAGGCATCAAATCTCCTGAAACCGCAATTATGAGTGGCTTTGAGTTACCATGTCGGTACTAGGGACCAAACCTGGTCCTCAGCAAGAGCAATTAAGCGCTTTTAACCACCGAGCCATCTCTCCAATCCCACCACCTCACGCCTCTTAAAATAGTCTTTTTGTTGTTGACTTGTAAAAGTTCTTTACATATTTTAATGACTTTTAAAAATTCTGTGTATGTGTGTGTGTCTGTGTGGCCATGGGCTCAGAAGTGCAAATGCTTGTAGAATCTAGAAGAGGTATCAGCTCCTGAGGAGCTGGAGTTACGGGCAGCTGTGAGCCACTTGGCAATATTCTTTCTTAGCTGCCGAGCCATCTCTCCAGCCCCTCTTCTTTATGAATATTCCTTGTACATGATTGGCAGATATTTCCTGCCCTGTAGTCTGACTTGACTTTCTTGATGGTGGCCTTTGAAGCAGAAAGTACTTTTGATGTTGTTGGTTTTATCTAAGCTTTCAATTGTTTCTTGTCGCTATCTAAAACCTTCACAAAATCCAAGGTCATGAAGATTTATCTTCCTATCCTCTACTAAAGGATTTGTAGTTGTAGCATTTAGTTTGTACTTTGATACATTTTGAGTAAATTTCTGCATATAGAATGGAGTAAAAATCTAACTTCCTTTTTTCCCTGAATATTGCTTGTTGAAAAGATTACCTTTTACTATTATCTTGTCATGTCTGTTGAAATCATTTGTTCCTAAGTGTCCTCATTTATGTCTGGACAAAATTCTAGGTCCTGGTCCGTGTTTGTTCTTGTGCCAGAACCACACTACAGGAGTCATCCTGTAGTAACTTTTGAAGTGAGGAGCTGCGGGTCCACAAACTTTGCTTTATGTTTTCAAGATAGTGCTTGTTATTCTGGTTCTCTCATGTGCTCCATGTGGACTTTAAGATGAGCTTGTGAGTTTTGCAAGATGAAGCAGAAGGATTTGTTTTGTTCTCTCTTTGCCTTGCAGGGATTTGAGAGAGAGAGGGAGACAGAGACACAGAGAGACAGACAGAGACACAGAGAGAGGCAATAGTGTCTCCCTGCAGTGGGAAGGGTGGCCAGCATTCAGAAACATAGCAGAGCTTCTCTGTCTCTCATCATTGTGGTACCTGGCTTTCATGTGCCCATCACAGTTGCTATTGGACCTGTGTGCCCTACTCTCAGTGGTGGATTGCTGAAACCAGCACCATAAATTTGCCTACAGCTGTCTTAGAGGTTTTCAGGGTGCTGCAGCAGGCCAAACCCCAGGAGCATGGGAAGTACATGGCCAGCTATCCTGAGGCCCCTGACACACCCTTTCTCCACAGTGCTGAAGATGTGGTATCCCGTGTGCCAGGTAGCCAGCTCACAGTGGGCTACATGGAGGAGCATGGCTTCACCGAGCCCATCCTTGTCCCCAAGAAAGATGGACTGGGCCTAGCTGTCCCTGCCCCGACATTCTATGTGAGTGACGTGGAGAACTATGTGGGTAAGTACTATCCTTTGTGTGTCTTGTAGGAGTCTGGAGTAGGGAGGTGTTGGGATGAGGAACTGTGCTGTGATTAAGCACTCTGACCTTATCCTTGATCTGATGAGAGCAGGTAAGGCTTATGGCTGTTGAGACAGGATCTGTCACTGAACCTGAAACTCCAGTGATCTGTGGCTACCCCTGCTTCTCTTTCCCAGTGCAGGCATTACAGGCCACACTCTCCACTTTACGTGAATGCTAGGGTTCTGAGCTCAGAACATGCAAATACTTTGCTTTACCCAAGATCTATCTTCCCGACTTTCGACTTTCGTGAAGTTTTATTTTTCTGTTTGTTTGTTTATTTGAAATAGGGCCTCACTGTATTGCTCTGTTGGTCTGGAACTCTTTATGTAGACCAAGCTGGCTTTGAACTCACAGAGCTTAACCAACATCTGCCACCATACCTGGCGATGGAACATTTTAAATGAAGGAAACAAATAGCAAGCCTGTGCACCTGGCTGTTGGCCACACACCCACCAGCTTTGTGTGGGTTTCTCCTCCCCAAACTGTTTTTACTCTTAAAGTGTTTTAAGACCTACCTTTGCCTACATCTTTTTGCCCATGAACTCCAATGCTAGCTGAACATAGTTTTAAACATATTTGCAATTAAGTCACTGCACTACATTGATAATTCCCTGGTAGAGTCACAGGGGTGTCTTCTGACATTGTGACATGATGTTACCATCTACAAATATGTTAGGCCACAATCTTGGCTATCCCGGGGCACACGTGGCTGTGGGCTGAAGTTTGGATAGGCTTATACTTTGGCCTGATTCCCCCGTTCTCTCAGAAAATTCCTGTTTAGAGTTGTGGAGAAGGCTTGCCATGTAAGTCTGATGTCCAGAGCCCACATAAAGAGCTAGTGTGGTAGTGTGCATCTTTAACCCCAGCAACCCCACTGTGAGATGGAAACCTGGGTGGAGATAATCACCCGGAAGCTCACAGGCCAGCTAGTCCAGAGTGTGCAGCAGCAAAGCGCAAAGAGACCCTGCTGAACCAAGCGGAGTAGCTGGGGTGGACCAACCCCGGTTGTCTTTTGCCCTCCACATGCACACATGCATCCACACACATGCACACATGCATCAACACACATACACACATGCTTCACCTATTTACATGACACACACATACACACATGCATCCACATACAAGACACACACATGCACACACACATGCTTGCACCTATTTACATGTACAAGGCTCTGGGTTTTTACCTCCAGAAATGCAAAAGACTCTTTACAGTTGGTCATTTGACTCAATTTAAAGAGGACTAATGGGAACATTTGGTTTTCTTTTTTATCATTTATTTGAATTAGAAACAAGATTGAATTACATGACAATCCCAGTTCCCTTCTCCCTCCCTTCCTCCTCTACCACCCTCCCCAACTAAAATCCTACCTATCATATGTCCTTTCTTTTAATTTACACCTGACTCAAAATTTCTGCTCCCTCATGACCTCTGCATCCTTCCTCTTCTTCCCTTCTCATTCTCGTAGCTCCCTCCCCCCTCTTCCCATGCTCTCAATTTGCTCAGGGGATCGTGATCCTTTCCCCTTCTCCTGTGGCCAACAGCCAGGTGTGGGGACAAAGTTTGTCTCTTTTAGGGTTCTCCTTGTTTACTAATTTCTCTGGCAGTGTGGATTGTAGGCTGGTAATCCCTTACTCTATGTCTAAAATCCACATATGAGTGAGTACATATGTTTGTCTTTTTGTGACTGGGTTACCTCACTCAGAATGGTTTCTTTGAGTTCCATCCATTTTCCTGCAAATTTCAAGATTCCATTGTTTTTTTCTGCTGAGTAGTACTCCATTGTGTAAATGTACCACATTTTCTCTATCCGTTCTTCGGCTGAGGGCCATCTAGGCTGCTTCCAGTTTCTGGCTATGAACTGAATAGTGCTGCTATGAACATCATTGAACAGATGTCCTTGTTACATGAATCTGCTTCTTTTGGGTATATGCCTAGGAGTGGAATTGCTGGGTCTTGTGGTAGACTGATTGCCATTTTCTTGAAGAGTCGCCATACTGATTTCCAAAGTGGCTGTAGAAGTTGGCACTCCCACCAGCAGTGGAGGAGTGTTCCCCTTTCTCCAGATCCTCTCCAACAGGAACTGTCATTGTTGTTTTTGATTTTAGCCATTCTGACAGGAGTAAGATGGTATCTCAGAGTTGTTTTGATTTGCATTTCCCTGATGGCTAAGGATGTTGAACACTTTCTCATGTGTCTTTCAGCCATTTTAGATTCCTCTATTGAGAACTGTCTATTTAGTTCTGTACCCCACTTTTTAATTGGATTGTTTGGTGTTTTGAGAATAGCTTCTTGAGTTCTTTGTATATTTTGGAGATCAGCCCTCTGTCAGATGTGGGGTTGGTGAATATCTTTTCCCAGTCTGTGGGCTGTCGTTTTGTCTTGCTGACTGTGTCCTTTGCCTTACAGAAGCTTCTCAGTTTCAGGAGGTCCCATTTATCAATTGTTGATCTCAGTGTCTGTGCTACTGGTGTTATGTTCAGGAAGTGGTCTCCTGTACCAATTAATTCAAGGGTATTTCCCACTTTATCTTCTAATAGGTTCAGTGTGGCTGGGTTTATGTTGAGGTCTTTGATCCATTTTGACTTAAGTTTTGTGCAGGGCAAAAGGCTTGGGTCTATCTGTAGTCTTTTACATGTTTGCATCCAGTTATGCCAGCGCCATTTGTTGAAGATGTTCTCTTTGTTCCAACATATAAATTTGAATTGTTTGTCAAAAATCAGGTGTTCATAGGTGTGTGGGTTAATATAGGGGTTTTCAATTCTATTCCATTGGTCTACCTATTTTTGTGCCAATACCAAGCTGTTTTCAGGACTATAGCTCTGTAATAGAGCTTGAAGTCAGGGATGGTGATCCTCCAGAAGTTCCTTTATTGTACAGGGTTGTTTTGGCTATCCTGGGTCTCTTGTTTCTCCATATAAAGTTGAGAATGAACACTTGGTTTTCATGTCCCTTACATCTTCTGTGACAGCCTTACAACCCTGCCATTTTGTCAGTTTGGTGGGTCCTACAGAGCTTCTCAGATCCAGGATGATTGGTTGTCAGAGTCCCTGCTGTGGCATCGGCAGATCACTGCCCTGGATGTTTTCCTGTAAACTTCGGCTCTCAGGCCTTCTCACTCAGGGATTTGTGGCTCTCCCTTCCCAGTGGGTACACCTTCATCTTTGAGGACACCTACAGCCCCTGACACACACCTGTATTGGTGCTGCCACACTCAGGGGGCCTGTTGTCCAGGTGTCTTGTCCACAGATGTTCCAGAAACTTCTACCTTGTGTTCAAGCAGCCACTGTGGACCCCGACAAAAGGGTGTATTTGCCGGTCCATTCCGTATTGTTTCTTCCTCTCTTGTTATGACATTTCTATTCTTTGTGATTTGAAGAGCCTCAGCTTTTCCTCATCAGCTACAGGAAGGGCAAGATAAGTGTTCTCCCCTTTGTCACCAATTGATCAGAACGTCAAGTTGGTGCCTATATTAGTTCTCCTGTATTAGAATTCTATCCCTGTAATAAAATATTTGAGGCAAATAATTTATAAAGGGGTAAGGTTATTTGAACTCATGATTCTAGAGCTACAAGTCCATAAGCATCAGCCCCAAAGCTTTGGTTCCCCTGATGAGGTTGTGAGTGACGGAGCCAACTGCTCCTATCATATACCTATGATAAGCCCATGCTCCATGAGGAAGCAGAAGGAAGAAGGAACCCGGGTCCCCCAGTCCTCTCCAGGGACTTCCCTGTCACCTAGCATCCTCCCCACTTCCCAAATGTTCCACTACCTCCAAATAGCAGCACAAGCTGGGACCGAGGCTTTGTGTATCCATACCAAACAAATGCCCTTTAAATGTAGGGCTCCTGGCTTTTAATTTTAATATTATTTTGAAAGTAGTTATGCCAAGATGTCTGTTATCTGAAGCTCATATTCATCTGTGTATTTATTTGCTGACGTGGCCTTTCTAGCTGAGGTGAGATTCATGACCTCACAGTGTTACTGGGCCCAGGAAAGGAGCACCGGTTACCCTTGAATCCACAGCAATTAGAGAGAGGTAGAGGGCATAAGGTCAGCCCTTATCTGCTGTACGGGGGCTCTGCCCATAGGACAGTGACGAGGGCAACTGAGGCCATGTAAGTAGCTACCCCTCCAGGGAGGCCCTGGCACTTTCCTGGCCTGCTCATGTCCTTCCACTTCCTCCCCAGGGCCAGAGAGAAGCGTGGATGTGACAGATGTCACCAAGCAGAAAGACTGCAAGATGAAGTTGAAAGAGTTTGTGGACTATTACTATAGCACCAACCGCAAGCGTGTCCTCAATGTGACCAACCTCGAATTCTCAGACACCAGGTGACAGGCTGCTCTGGGGGGGGCTTGGTGGGTCTGGCTCAGGGTCAGGGTTACTAGTCTTCAGTTCTCTGGATGGTAGTGTTGAGCCACCCTGCTGTGAGGGCTACAAGGGCTGTCTCTGAGTCCTGCATGGGGTTCTGGGGTTGTCAAGCCTGGTTTGGGGTTCTAGCCCAGTGTGGGACTGACTGGACTGACCGGGAGACCTTGCTTGGGGTTCTGCCCGGGGTGGAGGCTGCAAGGCCTGACTTGGCATCCTGCTCTGCATGGCCTGTTGCCGTCCTGTGAGTTGCCCAGAAATCGCCATGCGGCCTTGTTTCTCTTTTCCCCTAAAAACACACTGAAACCACTCAGAGGAAGTAGGAGCGCAAAGGAAGCCGCCCCATTCCGAGAGAAAGGCACTGAGGTAGTATGAATGAGTCCCCTCCAGAGGCACGTGCTCCTCACACACACCAATGACATGCTGAGATGACGCACACATACACACACACTTGGAACACACAGAAGCTCTTGGAAGTATGACTCACAGAGAAGCACAGCACATTGATATACTCTCATGGCACACAGACAATGCACACATTCATTCACACTCAGAACACTCTCGTGCATGCCTAGGGGCACACCAAGACACAGCACAATGGCATACTCTCATGGCACACTGAGTCAGCACAGCGACACACCCATACTCGTGACATACTCATAGAACAAGATGTAGACACACTCAAGACAGACACAGAATTCACACTCATGAACACTCTGAGACACAGCACTGGCGTGGTCAGGATGGATTATGTGAACAGCCAGCCCCCTCCCGACTGTGACGCCCTCTGGAAGCACATCCTTCCTGCTGCATGCCCTGACACCCTCGAGTGCATATGCTTACACACCTGCACAGTGGTGGCTTGCCTCGACTAATGAGGCCACTCACAATGTCCCAACAGGTCCTAGGGTTATCATTAGTATGATCCCTAAGGGCTGGGGTGTCTGAGGGTCAGTTATGCACAAACTCTGCCCCATCTTGAGGCTGGAGCAACAGGACCAGGCTGTGATTCTTGGTAGTGTTTTCATGGAGATGGAGAGACATAGCAAGCCTGGAAGCCTCACTCGTGAAGATCAGGAAGCACAGACAGGGAGGGGAGCCTGGGGGCTGCTGCCTTTGTGGGTCCTAGGCTTCATCCAAATGCATTAAAAACCTATCATGGTTTTTATTGATCTGTTTACAGAAGGAGGCATGAGTTCCCTGGGGGTCAACAGGACAGGTGTGTGTCACACACACTGAATGTGGGGTCAGCAGAGTTGGAAGTAGAAGGTGCCTGTCTCACAGGGAGGCAAGCGGTCCCCAACTGCAGCATTTGCAGGGGTCATAGCGAGGATGTGGAAGGAGGTTAGGGACTAGGGGTTGAGTCAGGGCTAGCTACAGGTGTGCTCGACCATGCCCATCAGGGTGTGGTCAAGGTGATGTCAGGGTGACGTGTGAGAGGTTTAAAGGGATAGACAAGGCACATGGTAACTCTCTTTCCTTGCTGCTTTGGCACGCTCTGTCCTTCTGTTGGTTGGCATTTACCTATTAAGAGATATCCTGACCTTGTGGGCTACGCATTAGTTATTCACCGTAGTAACAGGAGGCGCTGTACCATGTGTGAGAAACATTTCTTCTCAGAGTCTTGTGGTACCACCCCAGTGGGCCACTTTAAAGGCTCACCCCTATTCCTGGGGTAGAGACAGTCCCCTGTGGCCGCTGTAGGCCCCTGCAGTGGCCGGGCTCCTTCTACCCTCTGGAGCCCTTGGCTTACTCCCCTCCACAGTGAGATGGCTGCCCAGGACCTGTGGATTTGCGAGGTAGCCGTGGAAGGGGTCTTGTATTGTTCCTGCCTTAGGCTGCATTAAAAGTGGGCGCTCTGGGCTCCACCCCACTGACTGCTCTTCCTTTTATGGCCCTAGAATGTCCAGCTTTGTAGAGCCACCTGACATTGTAAAGAAACTGTCATGGGTAGAAAACTACTGGCCTGATGATGCATTGCTGGCCAAGCCCAAGGTGACCAAGTATTGCCTGATCTGTGTGAAGGACAGCTACACTGACTTCCACATAGACTCTGGGGGTGCCTCGGCCTGGTACCATGTCCTCAAGGTGAGCCACACCCCTCAAGACATTCCTCACCCTTGACTTCCTATTCTCTGTTCTTGGGATCACAGTCCCCTCCAAGCCCTGTCTGTGACCAGGAACTCACCCACTTCCTGCATAGGGGGAATCCTGGGATGGCCAGTTCTGGGGACAGGAAGTCAACAAGATGTGTGTGGCTAGAGGAGCATCTGGCACCGGGCACATGCATGTATTTCCCCTTTCTAATGTCCTTAATGCCCATTAATAACTTGGGAAGGCCTCTGTGTCACCTCGTGTCCCAAGTAGAGTGCAGAGGTGCTGGGGAGACTTCTTAGCAACCACACTGACATCAGCAGGCAAGATGGTGGGTACCTGAGCTGGTCAGGAGGGTTGAGGGGCTTATCACTGGGGCAAAGGGGAAGAGAACAAGATGTGGAGAGCAACAGAAACCCCAAGCTCTGGCTCCACTGGCAGCCAGCTACTTCACTACTTCTCCAGGCCAGCTATGCTTGAGCTGGGGTGGTGGGACTCACACACCCATTCTGGCCCTCTGAGGACAGCATCATGACGTCTGTTCCCAGAACATGAGGACGAGGCTCTTTCTGCTCTGGGTGCAGAGCCTGGCCTGGGCTTGCATGTGACCACACAGGGAAATGATGACTAACATTTAATCCAGAAGCTCTTGAGAACAGAGCTGCTAAGGACTTGTTGGGTGGCAGTTTGTGTTTTTATTACCCCTGAGCACACATGGGATTTGTAGTGCTGTGGAATCGTGTGTATTCTGCTCCTGACTCTCTCAGGCTCACATACCTAGAACCTTCATAACAGGGAAACTTCCAAAATGCAAAGCAGCATTGCAGGTGGGAGTGGTGAGCCTGAGAGGACGTTTTTCAAGTCAGGACCTGTCACCTGACCCCACAGGGTTGTAAAGGGCACCTACTGGACTCTGCTACCTGCCTCTGCACCCCAGCTCCTAGTGGGCTGTGTCCCCTGGTAAAGCGTCTCTAGCACTAGGTAGACGCTAACTCCTATGCATAATGTTACCGGAGCCCTGTGGGCTCTCCATGTGTCCATGTGTTCCCCAGAACCCCATGGCATCCGCCCCATCCAGAATCCCCACAACCTAGTGGGCCCTGCCCCCACCCCGGCATCCTCCCACCTCAGCAGCCCAGCTCCAGGTGGGCTCCCCCCACATTCCTGGTGTTGCCGCTCTGCCAGTGGGCTCTTTTGGCAGGGGGAGAAGATCTTCTATCTCATCCGGCCAGCCTCAGCCAACATCTCCTTGTATGAGCGCTGGCGGTCAGCCTCCAACCACAGCGAGATGTTCTTTGCCGACCAGGTGGACAAGTGCTACAAGTGCACTGTCAAGCAGGGGCACACGCTCTTCATCCCCTCAGGTGAGTGGGCAGGGCCCAGGTTGACTGGCCGTTATGCTCCCTGCCTCGTTCCTCATGCTGATCCCTCTGCCTGGGCTGTCTTCCTGTCTCTGGCTGGCCACTTCCCTGGCCCCTCACAGCCTGAGGCCTGTATCCTCGACCTGTCCCAGTCAGCACCAGGTTAGCTCAGAGCTGTGTGGCCAGCTGGCTTTGGCATAGGAGACCTGGCTCAGTCAAGTAGCTCTGGAGGAGGAGGGTAGGTGTTTGAAAGTGTTCCTAAGGAATGCTTAAACTAAAGTAATAAAGTATGCCCTGAGCAGCTGAGGTTGCCAGGTTCTCCTGGGAGGGTGAATCCCAGAACTGAAAACATCCACTCCGAAAGACTCCTTCCCTCCAAAGTAACTTGATCACATTTTGAGAGCGGAGCACAGGCCCCACTGTACCATCCAGGAGCTGATCCACTTGCAGGGTTCCTTGTGATCCAAATGAAGTCCCAGAACCTGACTGAACTCAGCTCTAAGGCTCTGGCTCTAGGGCCTCCCCTTCCCTAAAGGCATCCTCACGCTTGCTTTGGGAGCCATTAATGGTTCTCTGGATTCTGGCCCCAGGTCCATCTTCTGGAATAACCTAGACACAAACCTCAGCCTCCAGGAAGAGAGACAGCTCCAGCTCTGTCTCTCTTCACCCTTGTGTGGGCGGGTCTGAGGTCAGGCTCCCTCTCCTGATGGCAGTGTTGCCTAGGGGTGTCCTGACCATGTCCCCCTTGGCTCCTAGGCCTCAGTTTCTGTCTGTGTGGTACTAGGCTGTTCAATAACCTGTGTTATCTCAGACGCACTACCTCTTCCATCTTTCTCAGAGGTTCCTACCTGGCCTGAGCAGGGAGGACCAATGAGGCAAGACCTGGGATGGTAGGAGCTGGAGTTCATGGTGAGTGGGGGAGGTGAAAATGGTCATAGCCACAGCTCTCATGTCTCTCCCAGGCTGGATATACGCCACACTCACCCCCGTGGACTGCCTGGCCTTCGCTGGACATTTCCTCCACAGCCTCAGTGTGGAGATGCAGATGAGGTAGGAAGCTCCTGCCATGCTGTCAACCCTTGGACCAGGTGACCCAGTGGGTACCATGCCATACTCGTGGCTAGGCCCAGCCTGTGGGTTGCTGTGCTGACATCTTTGTGCCGAGGGGAAGGAGGAATGGATTCCATGGTCTGGACAAGGGCAAGCCTAGCGGTGGTTTGGCATCATGAAGGCTGCTGTCATCTTTCTTGGAGTATGGCCAGCCTCTCTACTAACCACAACCCACTGCTTCCACCCATGGTGGCCATCACTTTGGGTGGCTTTGGGCCCAGGGGGGAAGCCTGAGATGGCTCAGTAGCCTGGATGCTCCTTTTGGCATGGCCTACTTGATGCTCCCTGCACTGACTAGTTCTTTCCTGTGGCTTCCAGGGCATATGAGGTGGAAAGACGGTTAAAACTAGGCAGCCTGACTCAGTTTCCCAACTTTGAAACTGCCTGCTGGTACATGGGAAAGCACCTATTGGAAGCATTCAAAGGTACCTGTCACTCCAGGTTGGGTAACTTGAGCTTGCAGCCCTGGTCTAAGGGACATCTTGGCCCTTTGTGAGGCCTAGTCATGACCCTTTAGGACATAGGATAAGAAGGTCTCTGGGGCCTTGGTGTAAGCTCTTACCCACAAGACAGGGCTGGGGGTTCCTGGGCAGAGAGGGGAAAGAAGTGGCCTGCCCATGGCCTTCTTGGGTAGGCTTCATGTGAGATGGGAGGGGATGGAAGGTCAGTCATTCCCCTGCAGGGCAGGTGCCAGGTGGGCAGGTACCCCAGATTCCAAGGAGAACCGTTGGCAGTTGGACGAGTGGCCTGGGGCAGTGGCCTCTGGAAGGCCTCTTGCTGGGGCAGGCTAAGCAGCCACCACACTAACCTATTGTGTCCTTCCCAGGTTCTCACAAGTCTGGGAAACAGCTGCCCCCACATTTAGTTCAAGGAGCTAAAATTCTCAATGGTGCTTTTAGGTCATGGACGAAGAAGCAGGTAGGAAGCAGCTCACATATGTGTTGGTCTGAGGGAGCAGGGATTGGGCAGGGAAGATACAGGGTGCGTCCTAGGGAACATGTAGTGGGCCCTGTCTCCCCAGGCTGGCCTAAGCTGCTCTGCTACCACTAACTATGATCCCTTGAGGGGTGTGTTGGACAGATGTAGGTTGTCATTGACCCCAGGACTAGATTCCCTCAGGAGTTTGGGCAAGGACGACTTTCTGTTAAACCTGAAAAATGCAGGGAGGACCCCAGGAAGCAGCTGGTGCTTTGACCACACGTCTGGTTCTGGACAGAAGTACTAGGGATGCACTTGTGGCTCCTGCCACTCAGCAGCCACACAGTCTGCTTTGTAACCTGGGGATCCCCTCCCTCCTTCCTTATCCTCTCCTGCAATCCTCTCATGCACTGGTTTCCTCCAGTCCCTCAGGATGGCAGCTTTCCATTTGTCCTCTTGCCTGGGTGGTGGCTATAGTAGGGGAAATGGGTCTGGCTTAGCCTGGGGTAACCTTGTGATATTGTCTCCTACTGGAGACTCTGGCTATTCAGAGCTCCTGTCCACCTGCTGCTTGAAGAACAAGGAGTCCCTTCTAGGTCAGAGAGAAAAGCGGGGGGTCTCAGAGGGCATTGAGACAGAGGCCAAGTAGGGAAACATGTCCACGGCCTGTTTCCCCCATGTGTGGGCCTAGTGGGATGGGCGACAGTGTTTTCCTGGGGTCATCCTATGGCTACCATCTTCTTGAGACTCATAGCTGGGACAGTCCAGGGGTCCCTTCCACCTTACCTTAACTACATGACTAGGAAAAGAGACTAGTTCACATCCACTCCAAGGCCTGCTAGGTAGCTGATGGTGGCATCAGGCAAGGGTCAGTCTTGATGCATTTTCTACCACAGAAGTGGCTCACAGAGAGCTGCTGCCTTACTGGGCAGGGCCCCAGGAGCTTGTGTACCAGGCTTTGCTCCATGACAGCCTCTCACCCCATGGGATGTCCCTGGCCCTGGCTGGGTGGACAGAGGGTAGCTGAGGTGCTGAAGTGGCCAAATTGGCACTAACCCCACTGTTCCACAGGCTTTGGCAGAGCACGAGGACGAGCTCCCCGAGCACTTCAGGCCCTCACAGCTCATCAAGGACCTCGCCAAAGAGATCAGGCTCAGCGAGGTGAGGTCATGCCAGGGTGACAGACCCCTGGGACAAGGGTGGGCCCAGAGCCTGCCAGGGAAATTCCTCTGCATTAGTGTTGTGCCAAGGTTTGGTTTGGTCAGTGTGTGGGGAGACAAGACGAGGGAGAGAAGGGTGAAGAACCCCGAGTCCAGTCTTTGAGTCCCAGTTATACTGAGTCTGGAGGAGCTGGGCAGCATCCTGGGCCTGGGTAGGGCAGAATAGCCCCAGAAAGTGGGGACTGAGTGACGACGGTCTGGGACGATGTGGGTCTGTCACATGGGGCTGTAAGGTGGTGTGGACATTTCTTGATGTTATTGGACAGTGTGATGAGCATTACAGCTAACAATGTGGAGCAGATATGAACGTGTCACGTGGTGTGGGCTGTGTGCGCCTTTCCGGGCACACACATGGCTCTGAGTCCCCTGAGACCTGGCATGGTCTGGAGGGAACACAAATGATCCTTTCCTTTTCCCACACCAGAGTGCCTCCAAAACTGTCCGACCTGAAGTAAATGCTGTCGCCTCCTCAGATGAGGTCTGTGACGGGGACCGGGAGAAGGAGGAACCACCATCTCCCATTGAGGCTACCCCACCTCGATCCCTCCTGGAGAAAGTGTCCAAAAAAAAGACTCCTAAGACTGTGAAGATGCCCAAGCCATCCAAAATCCCCAAGTCCCCCAAGCCCCCCAAGCCCCCCAAGCCTCCCAAGCCCCTGAAGCTCAAGGATGGAAGCAAGAAGAAAGGGAAGAAGTGCAAGGAGTCAGCCTCTCCCACCATCCCCAACCTGGACCTGCTTGAGGCCCACACAAAGGAGGCGCTGACCAAGATGGAGCCACCCAAGAAAGGAAAGGTGGGGCCCTGAGCTCCTCCCCATCATAGGCTCAGGCACTGCAGCCCCTGTCTTGGGCCAGACCAGAGGGAACAGCTAATGTTGACATGTCTTTGCTCTCCTTTGTTACTGGGTGGGGAGAGGAGACTGGCTGTCCGGTACAGTCTCCAGAGAGTGCAGGGTCCAGTGTCTGCCTGTAGATAAATCTGCACAAAGTGCTGCCCTGTCTGTGCCAGCTTCTAGGCCTGCCCCCTGGAGAGAGAGAGAGAGAGAGAGAGAGAGAGAGAGAGAGAGAGAGAGAGAGAGAGAGAGAGAGAGAGAGAGAGAGAGAGAGAGCACAGCATGTTTGTACTGTGGCAGGGGTAGCACCCAGGAAGTCCACTGGATTGATGCAGGGTGGACTTCGGGCAGGGGCCACCCTGCTTAGTTTTTCCAAGTAATTAGAACCAGTCCCTGGGCTAAGGCCCTGCAGATATGCAAGGCATCTGTTTAAAGAGCACAGTGGGAGAATGCAGAGGGTTTGAAGAAGGGATTGATATGAGGGCCTGAGCCCCTGTGGACACTAACAGGTCTTACTGAACCCGTGAGATTATAGACTGGCTGTGAGCTCCTTCCAGGATGAGTATACTTCTCTCTAACATCTAGGGGGCCATTCTCGTGGCATGTAATATTCCACTGGTGCTGTTCTTCTGGGGCAAGGAGGGAGGGAAGGAGAGAAGGATGGGTGCACGGGTGGGTCCACTGATGGGCAGTGGATGGACAGATGGACAGAAGGATAGGTGGGTAAATGGATGAACAGATGGATGAGGGACAGATAGGTAGGTGGATAGCTGGAGAGAAATGAAAGACTAAATGAAGAGATGGATAAATGGGCAGATGAAGGAATGGATGGATGGATGTGTGTGGACCAGCAGAAGTGGACCACCGTGCTTCTGTGCCATCGTAACCCAAGCCTATTCATCTTCTCTGTCTACCTTTGGGTCATCACTGCTCTGTTTGCAGACTCCAAAGAGTGTCCTGAGTGTTCCCAATAAGGACACAGTCCACGCACAGAATGACGTGGAAAGGCTGGAAATCCGAGAGCAAACTAAGAGTAAATCAGAGGCCAAGTGGAAGTACAAGGTGAGGGTGGGGTGTAGACCTGTGGTGGGTGTGTCCGCCTGTCCCTGGGAGGTGGGGCCTGAGGAAAGTCCGTGTGAGTCTAGAGTGCACCTGACCTCCTGTGACCCACTCTGTAGACAGTATGGGTATAAAACCAAACATGTTATCTTCTCCACTGTCTCTCACCTTCTTCATGGTCCCATTTCTGGTCTGGGGCAGCATCCCAGGATGGGTCCTGCATGCTGATGGCTAGGCCAGCCTTGGCATTTATGAACAGCTTTCTTGGGCATGTTCTGGTACCCAGTTATACCCTCTAATGTGAGTTGGCATCCTAGCCCCTCATCCCAGTGAGCTCAGGGACAACCTTGGTCTTGCTTTCAGAACAGCAAACCTGACTCTTTACTGAAAATGGAGGAGGAGCAGAGGTTGGAGAAGTCACCCCTGGCTGGGAACAAGGACAAGTTCTCCTTCTCTTTCTCCAACAGAAAACTGCTGGGGTATGTGAGAGCCTGGGCAGGGCTGAAGGCGAATGTGCAGATGTCACACATTACATACATGTCGCCACACTGCATGCACTCCATTCCACACGTCACAAACACTGAGCATCACGCTGTACCACACAGGCACCCACATCACCTCCCATAGACTCGTCTGTCACATGCACACGCCAGTGGACACTCCAAATTGTACTTTCATACCGTGCACTCACATGTATGTATGGTACCACACACACACACACACACACACACACACACACACACACACGCATGCACGTACATTGCATGATAACCTCCACCAATACCATCTATACCAGACATGCATCCCCACACACATACACACATACACGCATACACACATACACACATACACACATACACACATACACAGACGTTAATCTACCTTCATTGCATATCCATTCCACACAGATGTAAGTAATACAGTCATCCCACAGGCATCTCACAACACACACACACACACACACACACACACACACACACACACACACACACACATACAGGATGCTTGGTTGACATCCTAGAGTGGCTGTTTTCTGAGCTGTTGGTCTCATTCACTGCCACTGTATTGCATGGAACATGTTTGCTTCTGCTTCCCGAACAATCTGCAGGGTGCCTGGAGGATACAGCTGTAGTGAGGGCCAGCAAGGCGGCAGGGGCCCTGGCAGAGTGGCTGGTGTCAGCCAATGCTGAGGATATGAGTAGGGATCGGGGCACAGGTCTCTGAGCCCAGTGGCCAGTAGGAAAGGACAGTAAATGCATGACTCCACGTAAGCTTATGGCTATGGTGAATGCCATGGGAGAGGATGTGTGGATTTGGGTGCCGAGGGTCTCAGGAGATATACTAAACTGAGAGGGGAAGGTACCAGCTTCTGGGCTGGATGAGTCTCAGCGTGGCCACTGAGGCCTCAGTTACAGTTGCGGGCAGGAAGAGTCACCACACAGGTACCTGTATGGCATCCATAATCCCCACAGTGTAGGGTGACAAACGTATCCTGCCGAGGTATCCTCATTGCCCGCATGAGTAGCAGACTCTGCTTCCTCTTCTGAGGAGGGAGGAAAAGGCCTATGGGTGATGGAGAAACACGGCTGGGGCCAAGTGGATGCAATAAAAGTTACTCGGTGGAGTGAAACCCACACGGGCTTGATTTGATGAGTCTGCTGCTGTCATTTCATTAGAAGTATCACCTGTGGGTCCCAGAGAAGCTTTCCAGTCACATTAATTCTATGACAGGGCCATGTAGTTTAGAATATGCAAATACAATAGACGAGCCTCTAGAGCCATATGTATACACATGTGCACAGGTGTGGTGGTCTGTACTTTAAGACAGCAGAACGACAGCCCTTCGTGAGGATACTGGAGGCTCCTGTGGCCTGGTGTGCTGTCAGTGTGGCCGGCATTTTGTTTAGCTTGCTGTCTTTCTTATTGAGAAAGTCTGTCCTGAAGGCCCAGAGAGGTCCAGGCCTGATCTACTCATGGGGAAAAGACAGCATCCTGCCTTGCCATAGCAAGAGGAGCAGATACACAGTATTTCATAGCCCAGTGGAGGTGCACTGTGGCTCAGCCCTGAAGTGCTGTTGTTTCATTTTTTCAAACACAAGTATGTAGAAAAAGACACGAGGGTTGAATATGATTTAAAATCTGGCAGCTTGGCAAGGAGGGATCTTCAGTTGCTTAGGTCTTTCTCTACAGCACTTGACTGTATATCCTGGGCCTCATATCAGGTGACTGGAGGGGAGGAGGAGGCTGTAGGATTGGGCCATGTCCTTCCTCGTGAGCAGGTTTCCCACAGTGGAGACTTAGGGTTGCATATTCCCTGACCAGCTGCTTGCTTTCCAAGTGGATGCTTTCGTTCAGGCCCCTGTAAGGTTCTGTTGCCTGCTGGCCTCAGGGCCCTGGGGTCACCAACTGACCTATCCCTTCTACTCTAGCTCCAAGGCCCTCAGGCCTCCGAGCAGCCCTGGTGTGTTTGGGAGCCTGCAGAGCTTCAAGGAGGACAAGGCCAAGCCTGTGCGCGACGAGTATGAGTACGTATCGGATGACGGGGAGCTGAAGATAGATGAGTTTCCCATCCGGAGGAAGAAGAGTGCCCCCAAGAGGGACTTGTCCTGTGAGTGTGCTGGGCCTGGGCAGGAGGCTCCAGGGTCTTGGCTGACCCCCTGGAGGCCTCCACTTGACTCCTGTCTGCTGTGCTTTCAGTCTTGTTGGACAAGAAGGAGGCGCTTCTTATGCCCGCCGCAAAGCCAAAGCTGGACTCTGCGGTATACAAGGTGAGCCACCCAGCAGCACCCTCAGCCTCTGCAGCACACTCTGGGCTCAGCATAGGAAGGACAAGGTCTTGCTCAGTCCTTGGCACCAGAACTAGCTGCCCCCTTGGGCCTGCTCCATGGGAGAGAAATCCCGCAAAGCTGTCTCCAGATAAAGGAGTACCCAGGAGTGGTTCTCCGCCATCAGGGCTCTTACACGCGGATGAACTCCAAGGCTGGCTCTCTGGGGGAAAGGGTCATTGCTGAGGTCCCATGTTTCCTGGGGAGTCCAAGAAGAACATGGACTACCTGCTGGGATGAACTTATCCAGGCCAGAGGTTTTTAGTCACTAGGTCCTGAATTCTGGGGCTTCCTCTGGAAAAGCAGTATAGGGTATGAAGATAACTTTAACCTTTGTAGTTTCAAGAACCCTAGGAAAGACTTGGCATCCACATCCGTCTCATGAGGGCCTCACAAATTGCATGAGCCTGAGACTGTCATTAGAACAGAGCTCCTTAAAACCCCAACCCCCAGTGCCCTGCCCTGACCGCTGCTCTGTCTCTGGCTCTGTAGAGTGATGACTCCTCTGATGAGGGCTCTCTTCACATCGACACGGACACCAAGCCAGGCCGCAATGCCAAAGTGAAGAAGGAGAGTGGGAGCTCCGCAGCAGGCATTCTGGACCTGCTACAGGCCAGCGAGGAGGTCGGGGCCCTCGACTACAATCCCAACAGGTGGGTCCTGGCTGCATCCTGTAGCACTCAGAGAGCGTGGCGGCCCTTGGCAGAGGCCAGGTCATGCTGTGGGATGCAGACAGGCATCCACCTCTGATTTCAGAGAGCTGGGCGTGTGGAGCAACCAGACTAGGCTTCATTTCACTCAATTCACAAATTGTTGATTTGGGTTTTAAACACCTGATTGTTGTTTATTTCTCATTGAAACTTAAGTGGCATTTCCAGGTGTGGCACTGACTGAGGGGGCACAGCCTGCTCTCCCCTAACATATAGGGAACAGTAGTTTCCTTCCAACTCTCTAGTCTCATGGCAGCTTTGGACTCCAACTGTATAGTTGAAGAAACTGGGCTCAGGGAACTAGCCTTCTCATAGCCCCACAGCTTGTAGGTGACAGAGGCAGGCCCAGGCTCTGGATTGTAGCTGGTGTTTTTACTATTTGGGGGCCTGTCATCTAGCTCCCAAGTCAATACATGGAGGAGACTTGTTCTTACTTATGAAAGGCTGACCTTAGCTTGGCTTGGTTTTAGCCAAGCTTTTCTAACTTAAATTATCCCATTTCTCTTTAACTACATTTTGCCTCTGGGCTTTTTACTTTTCATCTTTCTTTCCTTCTTACTCCGTGGCTGGCTTGACCCCTGGAATCCTCCCTCCTTCTCCTCTAACTCCTTTCTCTCCTTTTATTTTAACCCTAGATTTCTCCTCTTATTTATTTTCTGCCTAATAGTCCCATCTATTTCTCTCTCCTCCCTAGCTATTGGCCATTTAGCTCTTTATTAGACCAATCAGGTGTTTTAGGAAGGCAAAGGTAACACAGCTTTACAGAGTTAAAGTAGCCAACACATCTTTGCATCATTAAAGGCAAATTCTTCACAGCTTAAATGAATGTAACTAACACTACTTAAACACTCCACAACACTGGATTGAGCTGACTAAGGAGCCCAACTTGGGGTTGGGTCCTGGGCTATGTCTACGTGTGAGTGCCAGTCCCTCGTGGTCCCTCATATCCAGGAAGGTAAGTCCCATAGGCCCCTCTTGGGTGCCTCTCATATCTGTCTGAGTGGTTTTTAGATGACTGCTTTGGGCAGCAGCTCACACTGACTCTAAGGCTGCTCCAGCAGGTGGAGGCCTGGGTCAGGCCTACTTGTAGATGATACGAAGATTCCGGCAAGGTGGATTAAGGGCTTGATTGAAGCAAGCTTTTGCCAAATTAGTTGGCCATATTTCATTTCATAGATTGCTGTTTTGAATGCAATATCATGTTCACAGTCAGCCAGCCTCAGGCTCTTTCCTAGTGGGAGTGAAGCATGATGGGAGGGGTATTCGTGGCTTTGGGCACAGGATCCTGGCTCAGCCTGACATGATGCAGTGAGAGTCTTGGTGGCCCTCGATGGTAAAGCCTGGCTGTGACCTCTTCCATATTGGAGGTGGCAGCCCCTACACATTCTAGACTGTAGCCCTGTTCAGGATCTCATAGTCTATGGTGGTGGGGAGGCCTTGCTTCTGAGAGAAAGTGTGTGCCAGAAAATACTTCGATGATTGGTCTCGAGGTAAGAGAGCTCCCCCCCCACCCGCCCTGGTACCCTGGATCCCCATAACCTCAATGGAAAGACCTAGGAAATTGAAACACGGGGATGAACCTGGCACCACCCACGATGAGGGCAGACAGGGCCTTGCACTTAGCCATCAGGTGTCTCATTATAGGTGCTGTGGAGAGGGAATTCTGGGTGGCATGGGGATGGAACACAGATGGGGCCATGTGAGCCCTTACCTGTGAGGCCAGGAGGGGGCTGTCTGCTAATGAGAAACCAGAGCTGCCATGGCCCTGTGCCCCAAGCCTGGGGAGAGTGCTCCGCAGACACTCCATGTGTCCTCACACACGTGCCTGCTGTGCCTGCCTCAGAGCCAGCCAGCCCTCCCAGCCTGCCGCGGGCAGTTCCTTTCCCAGAGTCTCCCATTTGGAGCATAGGTCAGTTTTTGATGGTCCATTTGCTCTGTTTTAAGTACTGACTGTTTGGAAAAAAAAAAAAAAAAAGCAGCTGAAGAAAACGGAGGAAAATATGTTAATTTCTTGTGGATGGTTTGCTTGGTGTTTACTGCTGTGGGCAAAGGAGGGGATTTGGCATGGTAATTGAGGGATTAAAGTATTATTTTCCATGCTGACTGGTTAAACTCTGATCATTGATTCTCCGGCAACCTTACAGATAGATGGGCCAGCTGGGTCTGGGGTCACCCAGATGCCATGGGTGGGCAGCGCATGTGTAAGTGGGCTCTCATGGGGGTCCTGCCATCAGTGTTTAGGATGCTCAGGGTGGCTGTCTTGGCATTTCCCTATGACTTGCATTTAGGGCTTGGCACCTCAGAGAGTATAAGGTGAACTATGTGTTCTTGACAGTGATCTGTCCCTGCTCATAGAAGTCCATGAGACTGGCACAGCTGTACCATGCCAGGGCAGCTTCTGGACTGCGAAACAGCCCAGGCACCTGCACAGGGCAGAGCAGGGCAGGCTTTTCGAGGGTGACTCCAGCGTTGCTTTCTGCAGAACTCAGGTCTATGACTCAGTCTTCCATTATGACTTCAGTCTAGGAGGCAGCTTTCATAGAGGCCTGTGGCTTCCCCCTCTTCCTCAGGCTCAGGAAATGTCCCTCAGTCCATGGGGCATTAGCCTAAGAGATAGTTGTCCAGTGTTCCATCTCTCTGATCCCCCCCACCCGCCACCTCCGCCGAGTGCAAATAGGGCCTTTGTCTCTAGAATCCTTGTGCTCTGAGCAGTGGCTTTTCTATGTCCCTGTTGGAGCTTTTGCCTGGGTAGTCTGCCCACCACTGTCTCACATGTGTGCCATCTTGAGCAAGTGTGGGAAGCATGGAGGGGCTCCCTGGCCTGCACAATGCTGTGTGCCCTCATTGCCGTTCCTCACCGTTCTGCACAATGCTGTGTGCCCCCATTGCCATTCCTCACCGTTCTGCACAATGCTGTGTACCCTCATTGCCGTTCCTCACCGTTCTGGTCCTGGGCTTACCATGAGATCATCTCCTAGCACACCCTCTTCTCAGAGGCTGGGATGCTTCTCCTGCAAAGCTGTTTCTAAAAGTGCTCCAAAAACTTGCATGCAGCCCCAGATATGCAGGACATCATAGCAAGGGAGATACTGGAGACACGGGGGCTTTGATGCAAGAGTCTCAGGAGAAAAGGGACCAAAGAGTACAGGGTGGGGACAGTGGGATCTTAGGTGCCTCTCGTATGGACCATGTTGGACTGATGTAGGTGGCTGGTGTAACTGGTACCCCTGGTGCTGGTAGAGTTTTTCTTCACCAGCTGGAGTAAGCTATTCTTTTCTAGGATGGGGCTCAGCTATAGGGCTGCTGAGCTAGATTAAGTACCAGAAAGTCCCCAGAGGAAGCTCCCACTGGGCCAGATCATCATGCAGCCATGGGAAGTTTGGCTCTTTGCCTGGCCATCATGTGGACATTTGGATTCTGTGTGAGACCCTAACCCAGAATCTCCTGGCAGGGAATAGGTGTGAGCATTTTTAAAACTTTCCAGGTGTGTGTGTGTGGGAATATTATTTTAAGGTGTGTGACTTTTGTTTAAGCTGCATTTGTTTAACTCTGTGGAGCTCTGTTACTGTGCCTGTCTAAATACTGTGCCTGGTGATCTAATAAAGAGCTGAATGGCCAATAGCAAGGCAGGAGCAAAGATAGGCAGGGCTGGCAGGCAGAGAGGATAAACAGAAGGAGAAACAAGAAAGCAGAAGAAGCAGAAGCAGCAAGAGAACAAGGAGAGGATGTCAGGGGTCAGCCACCCAGCCGTCCATGCTGTGAGAGTAAGATTTACAGAAGAAAGAGAACAGGAAAAACCTAGAGGCCAAAGGTAGACGGGATAATTTAAGTTAAGGAAAGCTGGCAAGAGACAAGCCAAGCTAAGGCTGGGCATTCATAACAGAATAAGCCTCCATGTGTGATTCATTTGGGAGCTGGGTGGAGGGCTCCCCGAAAAGAGAAAAAGCATTTTACTACATAGGTGGCTCTAGCTGAGACAGGAGGGAAGTGTGGGCTGGAGGAGGCGAGTGGGCTGCGCCAGCACAGGGCGCTGAGCGTTCTGAGGAAGCAGGGGCTAGATCCTGTGAGGGATCTTACTGAGATTGTGGAGACCACCCAGGAAATGCCCCAACCTAGCCCCAAGGGTCTTTGCAGTCCAGCAGCAGGCAGACCTCAGGTCTATGGGATGGTGATGAACACTGCTCTCTGAACCTAGATTGGGATGCTCTTTTTAGAAGGCAGGACACCAGTGCAGCCAAGAAGAGGTGAGGGACAGTAGATAAGGGCATTGCTAGAAGAGCTCAAAAAGGGCATGGAAACAAGGAGTCAGTAGAATGAAGATGGGACCCTGAGGGCATCCTGCAGGCTAGAAGAGAGGAGGCCTGGGGTTCAAGGGAAGCTTGCAAGTCTGCATGGAGGGACCCAGAAAGGGGAGCCTGGCTGAGCTGAGGCATGGCTGTGCCTAACCGAGAGGTGTGTTGTTGCAGATAAAGATACGGTGGTGTATACAGGTGTACACGGTGAGGGTGCAGGTCTGAGTACAGGCATAGAGGAGGGTATACATGCAGGTGTCGATGGAGGTGGGGCAGAGATGAGGATGGGGTACAGGCGTACATGGGTGGGGGTGTACGTGTAGATGGGGGTACTTGGGCCTGGATCACCTTGGAGAGTGTGTCATGGGAGAGTAGTGGGGGACTTCTCCATTTCAGTGTAGGAGTGAGGAGACGGAATGCCGCTGGCTGGGATGAGGTCAGGGTTAGCCGTGAAAGGGCAGAGAGCTGGCAGGGTATAGGAGTCGGAAGCTGTGAGAACCAGCTTATGACGATGTAAGATCTCAACCATCCGCCTCCTGTGCATTTCCCTGCGTTCTGTCTCCATCCCAAGTCCTCTTTCCCTCCCTGCAGTGTGGCTGAGTGTGCAGGGGGCTGGCCAGGCCTTTCCACTGTTAAGATGCCAGCTCATGCATGTCAATGTGTCATCTGCTGGTTGTCACACCAGGTGTGTGTGCAGTCCTGGGCTTTGGGCTGCAGTTACAGCACCTTGAACTACAAATTGTGGATGGTGGGCTATGGGCTCTAGTCTGTGATCCAAATGTCCTGGGCTGTGTGCCAAGCAAGGGCTATGGCTGAGTACCTGTTGTTTCTCTCTGTGTCCCCAGCCAGCCCCCTGCCTCCCCCAGTACACAGGAAGCCATTCAGGGAATGCTGTCCATGGCCAACCTACAGGCCTCTGACTCCTGCCTGCAGACCACATGGGGCACTGGGCAGGCCAAGGGTGGTTCACTGGCAGCCCATGGTGCCCGGAAGAATGGTGGCGGCAGCAAAGGCACGGGCAAGCGCCTGCTGAAGAGGACTGCCAAGAACAGTGTGGATCTGGAGGACTACGAAGAGCAGGACCACCTGGACGCCTGCTTCAAGGACTCAGACTATGGTGAGTGTGGCTGCAGGGCAGGGCTGCTGCCTGTAGGCGGCAGCACTGGCTAGGAACAGGGCAAGGAGGCCCATGATATATAATCCAGACTGTAAAATCTATCTTGGGCTGGGCTGTGGTGGTGCATGCCTTTAATCCCAGCACTCTGGAGACACAGACAAGGCAGAGCTCTGTACTCAGGACCAGCCTGGTCTATGTAGTGAATTCCAAGCTAGCCAGGGCTACACAGTAAGACCCTGTCTCAAACAAAACAAAGTATGACCCTTTGGTGGCCTGGGTAACTACAGCTGTGGTCCGTTGCAGAATGACTTCCCTACGAGGGAACTTTGTTCCCCAACCACAGTTCGCCCCTCCCCTATCCCTGGCCACTTGTCATGTTCTTCAGGACTCTGTGGATCTGTTTTAGACACATTATCTCAATGGATCATGTAATGTGACGTTTTGTGGGTCCATTCATACTGTGGCACGTGCCAGAATTCCTTCCTTTTTCAGGCTGTGTAATATTCTTTCCTATGTAGGAAAGTGTACTACAAGTCCATGTGTGAATTCATCCGTGGGCCCTCGGCTTCTTCTTTTGGCCACTGTGAACATGAGGGCACAGGTCCCAAGAGGGACCTGTACCCTCATCCTTTTGCTGTGTTTCTGAGAGGGCCCTGCTGGAAAACCTGAGGCCCAAGGATGATCCTGCAGCCATATGCAAGGGTCAAAAACCAACAAGTCTCTGGCCTCCTGCCATGGGCACAGCCAGCAGGCAGAATCTGCCTGACTTAGGCACCTGATTCTTTACCCCCACCTCAGGGAACATTGCAGCAGTGTTGCTGCTCCTCATCCCCAGGGCTGACATGGGTTTAGTCCAGTGTCTTCCTGGTGGCCAGAGGTTGGGGTTTCCTGATCTAGGCCCCTGTGAGAGCTCTTGAGAGAGGGGTCTGCCCTGCAGCTGCTGCAGACCCAGGCCCCATGGTGTGTGTGCTCTACTCTGCTAGACGGACCAGCAGCAAAGTGAACACCTTCTTCCACTCTCTTTGGGGGTGTGGAGTGCCAGGCTCTACTGCCACCCACAGAATCACCAGTGTTGGAGGTGTCTCAATTGTCCTCATTGGTCAGGGAAGTAGGCCCCACAGTGCAGGGGTCACTAGGGGTGGGGTGGCCCTGAGCCAAGGAAGCTCCCCAATGGCCATGTAAGCTACTAGGTGGGCACCCTAACCAATTTGCTAGGAGGGTCTTGGGGCTTCAGACATGGCAGAATTAGCCCAGTTGCCTCAGTTTCTGGCTTCTCACTGTAGCAGCCTCCAGAAAGACTGCATGTCTCAGACTCCTGAAACAGCTGTGAAGAGCACTCCCAAGTGACTGAGGGCTTTCAGGCACCAGGCTAGCCTAGGGTGGGTGTGGCTGGCAGCCTGTGCACACATGCTCCTGCCGAGCGTAGGTGCCCTTGCTATGGAAGCTTCAGTTGCACAGCAAGTCTGAGTACCTAAGGACAGATCCGGAGCCCCCACTCAGGAAGGCCCCTGGACCGCCGCAGCACCATCCCCTCCCCAGCTCTGTCTGCAACCCAAGCACTCAGAGGCCTGCTCTCCTCTTGCCTCCTTCAGTTTACCCCTCCCTGGAGTCTGATGAGGATAACCCCGTCTTCAAGTCCCGGTCCAAGAAGAGGAAGAGCTCAGATGATGCTCCCTACAGCCCCACAGGTAGAGCTGGGCTGGGGGCTGACATATGGCCACCGAGAACATAGGTGTGTCTCTAGGTGTGTCCAGGGGAGATTGTTCAGCTCCCCATAGGGCTCCAACTGGGACTCTGCTTTGTGTGTTGGGACCACTGAGCCTAGACCTTCCTACTTGGGCTCCTCCTGTCCAGCATCCTCGGTTAGAAGATCTAGGAGGGCACCAGACCCATGCTGGGGTGGTGGGTAGGATCAGGCATGTCCACCTTTCAAGGTCCCCCATCTACCTGGCTTCCCCTGCCAGGTTTACTGCCTCATAGATACCTCAGCATGGCACCATCCCGGGGACAGCAAGTGTGACATGGCTTCCCATGCAGGAAGTTAAGATGCTCATGGTCCCCCGGAATCAGAGATGGTCAGGGGCTAACAGGCCACCACTTCCAGAGCCTGATTGGTTGGCCTTCCCCATGTCTTCCACAGCCAGGGTCGGCCCATCGGTGCCAAGACAGGACAGGCCTGTGCGTGAGGGGACCAGAGTGGCCTCCATCGAGACTGGGCTGGCAGCTGCTGCAGCCAAGCTGTCCCAGCAGGTGAGGAGACCGAAGGTTCTTACAAGAGTAATTTTCTATTGTGTGAAATTAAGCTGACCTCCAGCCACTACCCCTATGTGGAGACTGCCTGGGCTAGGGACTGGCAGGCAGGAGAGTGGTTCCAGATTCAGAGTAGGTACAGGGGAGCCAGGAACACAGCCCTGTGCCCCTTACCCTAGACAGGCACCTCTCACTAACATATGGTTGCTCTCTGATGCCCAGGATGCCCTCACTAAATGCCTCTGGGGACTCCTCTCATTCTCAAGGGTCCTGGCACTTTTAAGTGGTGCCCACAGGCAGGAGCTGGGGCCTGTCTCCACCTGCTCCTCTCGTCTGACTGTCCATCTCTTGGCAGCACTCACAGTGGGCTCACATGGGCCAGACTTTATGCCTTGGGCTTGGTGGGAGAGACCTCCCAATCACTGTTCTCCATGCTGTCTGCTTGGTGGAGGTCTGAGCCCCTTGAAGCCTGCATCTGGGTGGAGGCTGAGCTGGCTGCGCCCCACTGTGATGTATCTGAGGCAGCTGATGGGTAGCACACTTCCGTACTTTGTTCTTAGGAGGAGCAGAAAAACAGGAAGAAGAAGAACACCAAAAGGAAGCCGACTCCTAACACTGCCTCCCCCTCCATGTCCACCTCCACCTCTGCCTCCACGGGTACCACCTCGGCCTCCACCACCCCAGCCTCCACCACCCCGGCCTCCACCACCCCAGCCTCCACCACCCCGGCCTCCACCAGCACAGCCAGCAGCCAGGCCTCACAGGAGGGCAGCTCACCTGAGCCCCCACCCGAGTCGCACAGCAGTAGCCTGGCTGACCACGAATATACAGCAGCCGGCACGTTCACAGGGGCCCAGGCTGGCCGTGCCTCCCAGCCCATGGCCCCTGGAGTCTTTCTCACACAAAGGCGGCCTTCTGCATCATCCCCCAACAACACTGCTGCCAAAGGTACCCCTTTTTTCCTGTCTGCCCCTGCCCTTAGGAAGCCCTCTGCAAGGGGAATTCAGGCCTCAGGATGGCAGGTGCTGGGCATCTGAGACAGTTACGTCCATGTATCTGCCTGGTCCCCACCCTTCACACAGTGGTTGCTGCTGGCCTCCTTAGTCATGTGAAAGAAACAGGCTAAAGTCAGGAGATGCAGCCTGGGCAGGGTTTATTGATTACAAACTTCAGGACTAGTCCTCAGTTCAGGACTCTGACAGGAATATGGTCAGCCATTTGCCACAGGTGAAGCTTGAGTGTGGTGTGAGCCAGGCTGGTGGGTTGAGCCCCTCTGTGGGTTAGTGCCATACCAGCCAGGCCTTGTGGCACCCCTGTAGCCTCTTTCATCCCACCTACCTACATTCCATCCTGGGCCTAATGGCCAAAGTTTGGTGACAGTGTTACTTACTGGTGGCATTTGAGATGGCCCTGTTGCCAGGGTGGCCTCACATCCTAGTCGTACCATCCTGAACCAAGTCCACAATGGTCTCTGTACCTCCAAGCACTTTGACTCCATGAGGGACTTCTGAGCCCAGGGCCCAGCCTAGCTTGCTGATTTTATAGAGGTGGGTAGGGCTTAAGGGGCCTGTGGGGTCCCACCCTTCTCTGGCTGTCACTCTTGATTTTTTCTTGTTGTTGTTTTTTGTTTTTTTAAATCTCTGTCTCTTCACCTCTGCAGGAAAACGTACAAAAAAGGGCATGGCCACCGCCAAGCAAAGGCTTGGAAAGATCTTGAAGATCCATCGGAATGGGAAACTGCTCCTCTAAGGCTTGGGAAGCCAGGACCCTTCTGCTCTGCTCAGGACCCCCGGAGCCCCGCTACATCAGCCCCTCCCAGGAGGGTGGCTGTGCCGCCCGGCCCAGGGAGGGCCTTGCCTCCTCCCAGCCACCTCTCCCCACCACGAGCATCTGTCCCTTGAGCAGGTGGAGCGAGCGGAGCATGGCCGTCCCTTGTTGTGAACACGGACATCTTTCTCAAGTTGCTTAGAGTGACCAGTTCCAGAAAGTGGCCCTGCCAACTTGAGTACCATTCCGGTTTCAGGACAGCCTCCAGGCACCCCACCAGAGCCTGGTAACCTCTACGGCTCTGCTTGGGAGCATGAGGCCTTCAAGGAAGGCGTGCAGTGAGCCACGCTCACCAGCCCGAGTCTGAGCTGGCCCCAGGCTGGCAGCCTCCAAAGGCGTAAAACAAGGCAAAGGACACAGAAAGAGAGGAGCTGTGGGTATTGAATGTCCCCTCCCTCCTCTTCCCGAGTGAGTCTTTACAGCACTTGGCCAGTGAGGAGAGGTTGCCCCAGCTCCCTGGCTGGCAGGTAGCAGGCTAGATAGTGGGTGTCACACACTCAAATGCCTGGGGACTTTTGGGGTTGTCAGGACCCACAGTTAGGTTGGTGTGTTAGTGGGTGGAGGAACCACTGTGGGGTCACAGGGGAAGGGTGACAGCTCAGCCACGTCTTAGGGTCCGGGGGACCCAGGCTAAGCCACGTGGAAGGGCCCTACTCTGGAACAGCACTTCTAGGCCAAGGCACCCTGCCCTGAGTGGGCAGACAGGTGGGCAGGGCCACAGGGCTGGAGCCAGCATGGCAGCGCTTGTCTGAGCCGCTGGGTGGCATCGTGAGCATGGCCATCCCAGGTGGCGTGTCCACCCATCGACACAGAGGGGCTGGGTTTGTTTCTCAGGCAATCCTGTATTTTCATTTTAGATGTATTTCCGGAAGCATATTTTTCATAGAATGTAGCGTGTAAATAGCTTTTTAAATGACTTTTTTTATAAGAGCAAAAGTATCTCTAGGAATTTCTTTCTATAGAGTCCTTCAGTAACCTTTATACGAGTTTTTGCCCCTCCCCTCCTGGCTCTGATGGACAGTCGGGTTCTGGCCTCCACACCCTTTTCTTTCTTTCTTTCTCTCTTTCTTTCTTTCCTTTTGTTACTCTTATTTTCCTCTTAGGAACTAAGGTATTGCCTGAAAAACAACGGCGCCTGCGCAGCCTTACACTCTGTCTTTCAGAGCGGATAGTACAGACCCCCTTCCCACACGCCCTGAAGCCGCGTCTCCAGTTTCACACCAGCTCTTCGCTCTCCTTCTTGTATGACGAGGGGTCGGGGATGCAGTTATTTTACTAGCACCTTGTGAAGTATTTGTGTTTCGTGATGCTGTAATTTATTAATGTTTGTAGCTTTTTATATTTGTACATTTCTTATGAGGTTTGTTTCTACACCCGTTACCTGGATGTGTTGTCCATGAGGAGATGCAGCTTGGCGGAGGCCTTATCCACTCCCACTTGACCTGTTTGGGGGGACTCTGTCCCCAGGGCCCGGGGCTGGGAGAGGGGCATCTCGCGGGCCCCAGGCTTACTCAGAACTGGTGTTTTTAAAGTTTCCTTGACCCCGTCCTTGTGAACATTTCTATAATCTTAACCCGGGCATCAAGCTGTTCTCTCTCTCTCTCTCCTTTTTAATTTTATTATTATTTTGGCGACATGTACATTTCTAACAAAGTTTATCGTGGCTATTAAAGTGTTCTATTTCCCAGTTCATATTACTCTTGTATCGAGTCCATGAGGTCTAAGGCAGCTTAGACCAAAGTTTTAAAAAAGTAAAAATATTTCAGGTTTTGTACAGAACCATGTCTTTGTTGTACTTGCCTCCTTTACCACCCTTCTGTGACCCAATGGGACGGCTCCCCAGCCTGGACTGTGGGTGCAGCACTCCCCAGGGAGAGCCTCAGACCACACTCCAAAGCCACCATCCCTCAAAATGTCAGGCAGGAGTGTGCATTCAGAAGCGCTGTTGGGGTCCCCAGGGTGGCAGCCTGTAGCCCAGCCAGGTGGCAGCTCTGTAGCTCAGCCAGGGCCCAGTGAGGAGGCCTCCAGCCCTCCCTGTGCTCCACACCTGTGAGGCTTACTTGACTGAGTGGGCTCTGGCCAGGTGCATCTTTCAGCCTCATTGCTGTTATTTGCAGCAAGCCCAGGGCAGCTGCCCTTCCCGGGCTGCTCCTTAAGATGTTACCACAGGATGTCCATTGTGCAAGGCTGAGAGAGAGAGATGAAGGCTCAGTTCCGTTTGGGGAGGAGCCGATGGCAACAGGTGAGCAGTCACAGGTGTGTGAAAAAGAAGCTCTGGTGGTGGCAGGAAGTGGCCCTGCCTCTGGCCACACCCTGCTGAGCAGGTCCCTGTGCCCTCCCAGCCCCACATGCACCTGGGCGTCACTCAGCGATGGAGACCAGAGCTGGACATGGGAGTGGGTTTCCATTTTCTAGATAAGGAGCTAGAGGCCAGCATGTTGCTAAGGTCTTCCATTGCAAGGAGCTAGTGAAACCTCTCTGCCAACACATGCCAGGGAATGGAGATGGACTGGCTGGTAGATGCGAGTCCTCACACCTTTTGACATGTAATACATCACGTGACCTTGGCTGAGCCCCTGTTCTTTAAGCCTGTGTTCTCTGGTGCCTCCTGGATTCTCAGAAGAGAGGCTCCAACTGGAGCAGTGACTTGAGTTCCTAGGGGTGAGGGGGGCCACACAACCTTCTCCATAGGGGTGGGTCCCAGTGTTGCCACTAGGTGGCGCCTTGGGCCCATGCTGAACTGCCGGCTTCAGGCACCTGGGTGTGTATACCCTCTCATGCCCTCAACCACCCTAATGAGTCACGGGATGGTCTGATGACCCCCACCCAACCAGAGATTGCTCTGGGTTGCCCCCACCCCATCCCTGACAACAGGAGTCAGTACCCAGCCCTGTGTGCCTCCATGCAGCTGCACCCCAAGGCCAACATCTGGACCTCACACCATCCTTAAGTTGGCAGGCTTGGAACCCAGGATTCCTGCAGCAGGGCTGACCCATCCATCGCCTTTCCATGGTGGCTGTGAGGGCTGTCAGGGAGCTGAGGATCCTGGGCCTGAGAAGAACTTCCCAAAGGCTAACCAGCAGTTCCCAGGGCCTGGTTCCAATCCAGCCGGCCTGTGCCATGTGGAGAGCTTTTTGCTGTGTGCCAGGCAGCCTGTATGTCTGTGGGCAAAGAGCATGTGAAGGACCCGCTAGGTACAGCTCCTTCATTCTGCACCGTCACTAGCTTTTGTGAGCTTCCAGGAAGAGTCCCAGTGCAGCCCAATTGGAGGTGACACTTTCCCAGTCAGCCAGACCTCAGGCTGTTCAGACAGAGCCATGGACCAAAACAAAATGAGAGATCATGGCTACCTCTGGGCAGGCCCCACAGAGCTCATGCTGAGGATTTTGAAGTTGGCCCAAGGGAGCATAGGTGAGCCAAAAAAAAACAAAAAACAAAAGCAAGAGGCTCTCCCAGCCCTGTGCTTGGAATGTTGTCATCTTCTCTGTGCATGGCAGGGAGATCAGCAAGATGGTGACTCGGCCTATCCCTGTGTCCTGCTTATTTAAATACTTAGATCCTTTGTCCACCTGGTCCCAAAGCCAGTCCCAAACCTGTTGTTGGCAGAAATGGGTCTAATTGGGAGCCCGTGGGGGCAATGCTCAGAATGAACACCAGGGGGCAGGGCAGGGCCGGGAACGGGCCAGTGACCAGAGGTTACTTCTCCCCTAGGGCATAAAACAAAGTTAAAAGCACATGCTGAGAAGGAGACAGGAAAAATCACATAGATTCAGTCAGTAACTACCTTAGGCACAGGTGTCAATATCATTCCTTACACACATGACAATATACACATGACATTACACACGTGACAACTCTAGGAAAAAGTTCTCGGAAAAAGTGCTTTACTGATGGGGAAACTGAGGCACAGTGTTTCACAGCTGCTAGAGCAGACTTTAAGTGAAGCCTAATCGGTTCCATGGCTCTTGGACTTTTGAGGTATACTCTCCTGCAGATGGCGGCCCGAGGGCAGCTCTCAAGGTTTCCCTGAGGCCTGGGCCCTTGCAAGGGTCTCAGCCACCACTATCCACCACTCCCTCTACTCCGGGTCCTTTTCTGTCCCCAGACTGATGTGGGTCTGCATCCACTCTGCCCTAAATAAGGGTCCCACCTTGCAAACCGAGGACATTAAGGCAGGGCAGTACCAGAATAGATGCCACTAAGAGTCCATGGCATCAGAAAACTGGACACTGGCTCAGGAGGAGAGTCACGAGGCCTGCTGTCAAGGGTTTCTATTCCTCTGAGAATGTGACACAGGAACTTAAGAGTAGACAACAGGGTATCAGGACTGATGGCTTTCCTAAGTGGCCCTGTAGCAGGTGTGGTCAGATTTCCCACAAGTCTGCTGTGTGCTGGCCAGGGCCCCTACACTTTCTTGTGACTTACTTTGCTATTAAGCCCATGGAAGGGGCAGCTGGGTACATGGTAGGCTGTCTGGGCAAGAAGGCCTTCCTGAGGAGGTGACTCGAGCGCACAGAGCACTGACACCCTGAAGGGACACCACTACTGGGCAAAGGGGATAGACTATGCAAAAGCCTCGGGGCAGGATCAAGCTTGTTGAGGGGGAGCCGTGAGGCAATAATGACAGAAAGAGGAGGTTGGGAGCCACCCTCATCTCTTCCAGCCCTTGGCAAGCCCTCGCCCACTCTGGCTCTGTAGGCTCAGCTCTGTCATCTGCAAAGTGGGGAGAATGGCCCTGACTTCCCTCTGATGAACTAGGCTAACTTCTCCCCACCAGGCCCCTATAGGAAGTTATCCTGCCCGGAGGATCTGGCTTCCTGTGTAACTTTGTGCAGGGCCATTTCCCTCTCCTGGCCATTTCTTGCAATACTTTCTTGGTGAAAGGGCATCTCTAGCTGGAGGAGGAAGGAAGCAGTGTCATCCTTCCTGTGGCCAGGCCTAACCCAGAGAGCTTCTGCAGTGACTTGCTAGTCGTGAGATGTAAGGGCAGGTGGGGTTGTCCAGTGATGCCAGGCAACCTTGAACACTGGCCAGAGCCTCCTGGGGCGTCATCCTGACTCAATGCTTAATTAAACACTTAGTATTCAGGGGCCTCCGTGTCCTTATAATCCAGACTTTGTCACATTTTGCAACTCACACTCTTTTTTGTGCCCAAACCCCCTCTCCACCCCAGCCACAGGGTCTATTGAGAGTCTGGATATGCTGGGCGGTGTTGTCCACTCCAGGAGGAGGGAAGGCCATGGAGGAGAGCCGGCCAGTCTGTCTGCAGCCTGACAGATGGTGTCCTCTCTCTTGAGCCGCCCACCACCCACTCTGGGTCCAGTCGGCCTCCTCCTCATCCAACGCCCTCCCACCCCTCCCCCCCCACCCCTGCAACCAGGGATGCCACCTCGGCAGAAAAATGATGCAGTTCCATTAACATCTGACACGGATTTGCTGGCCCCAAACAGACGAGTGCGGTGTAAACACCCGCGCTGGGCCCTGGCCCGGCCTCTGCACGATCCCAGTAATTAATTGTCCTCTGTTGGCCAGGCCACACTGGGCCCCTCGATGCAGCCTGAGTAGTTTCCAAATAGGAATCCAGGCCTGCCCCTGTGCATGGTGTTTACCAAACAGCGGATGTACTGGGGGTGGCAGGAAGCACCACAAAGAGGGGGTGAGTCCCACTTCTGGTTCTGATGTCAGGGTGGGGTCCTTCTTTGCCTTCCCCAGCCCAGTGACCAGGGACCTTAGCTTTCTCTTTGTAAAATGGGGCAATAATGACATTATCCCAACATGGCTGAGCTTGAGCCAAGTTCAATGGGATCTGAGAGTTAGTGCCACCCACAGCCAATTCCTGGGGCTGCCTAGTCTTGAATGGGAGAGGACAGTGCCACACAGGGGACCGGAGCCACTCCATTCATGTTGGCCAACATGAGGGAAAATACAAAAGAATACAACCCTGAACTGTCACCTGCCTGCACCCACCAGCCCTAGCCGCTACCTCTGAACAGGAGCTGGCCCCTGCCCTGGAAGGCTCTGGCACAGACAACCCTAACCCAGCATACCATGGCAAGAGCCCCACCCACTGGGAAACCAGGTCCCTGTGACACCGGTATGGCACACGTTATAAATCCCAAATGTGAGTAGGGCATGCCAACACTCAGCCTTGAACCCCATTGTGTCCAGGAGGCAGAGCCAGGCAGCTCACAGCAAGGAAGAAAGTTATGTCTCCCCAACTCAAAGGTGAAATGGGTGGCTTTCTGACCAGTGATAAGGACCCAGGTGACTCTGTGTGGCCCTTCCAGCAGCTGTCGTAGAGACGATAATACAGCTTATCACTGTAATCCTGGTGGCACCAGGAGACCGTGGTTATTCCCAGGTCATAGCCCAGGGGAACTCCTCCCAAGTGGTCAGAGCTCCTAGATCCTGAAGAGCCCTAGAAAAAAGGGCATGCTGTTCTCCTCACCTGCCAAAGGAGGAAGGAAACACTGAT
This sequence comes from Cricetulus griseus, assembly GCF_003668045.3. Classification (NCBI taxonomy): domain Eukaryota; kingdom Metazoa; phylum Chordata; class Mammalia; order Rodentia; family Cricetidae; genus Cricetulus; species Cricetulus griseus. Next base: position 268,581,692 of record NC_048596.1, on the reverse strand, counting down.
GCTCCCCCAGCCAGGGCCAGCCGCACCCTGGAGCCAATCCCACTGCCCAGTGGTCTCTAAATGTTTGTATAAGAGTCCCTGGATGCTCATGTGGCTCAGTAGGGTGGACACTTGCCTATCAGGCACAACACCCTGGGTACCACATTAAACCAGTGCGGTGGTGCATGCCTGTAAACCCAGCACTCAGGACATATGTACAGGAGCATCAAGCCATCCTCTGTTACATAGAGTTTGAAGCCAGAGTGGGCTATAGGAGACTCTGTCTCTTAAGAAAAAAGTTCCCTGTGATACATATAAAAGAGACAATATTAGTCTATTCCTATTGGACAATGCACAGAAAGAAATGACCCTCTGTGGCAAAAAGAAAAAAGAATCCATTGAAACCATATCTAGGTGACAGTTCTGGGTTGTATTCTTTTGTATTTTCCCTCTGGGCTTGTTTGTTTATTTTTATGGTAAACTCTATCATTTAGTTGTTTCCATGGCTTTGTATGATGAAATCCTTTGCCCTTTCCTTGGATGGGCAGACTGTGACACAGTTCTGAAAGCTGTCCAGGGCCTCAGGCTGTTTCCTGCTGGTTCAGAGAGGAGGGGCCCTGTAGAGAGACCTCAACAAGGGCCTGGCCTGTCTGGTCTCACTGCCTCATCACCCCTACATCCAACTCTGAAAAACTGTCTCTTCTGGTCACCTTCAGCTCAACCTGTGAACAGGACCCGAACATTTTGTGCCCCCACCTTCTCAAGTCCTACAGCCGAGCAGGGAGCGGCATCCTTGGGGTGGTCAAGGGTTGTGGAATAGAATATTTGTTAACCTAGGTAAAAAGATGTATTGCAGGATAATTGTTTAACTATGTAAAGATGTGTTGCTGTTTTTCACCTTGCCTGCCTAAGGCACCTGCTTGGTCTAATAAAAAGCTAAACAGCCAATAGCTAGGCAGAGGAGGGATAGGTGGGGCTGGTGGGCAGAGAGAAAAGGGGCCAGACAGGCAGAGGCCAGACAGACAGACATGAAGGAAGCAGGAAAGCAGGATGGACAGTGTTTAGATGAGGGCAAGTCTCGGGGCAGCACATAGTTTAATTAGAAATGGGTTAACTGAAGTTAAAAATGTGCTGGCTAGAAACAAGCCTAAGCTAAGGCCAAGCATTCGTAATTAATAATAAGTCTCGTGTCATGATTTGGGGGCTAGGGGTCCAAAAACGCCTGCTACAGTCAAGCAAGCCTCCCCATGGCCCAATTTGTCTCAGAAGACAGTCTGCATATTTGACCCTATACCCAGTGGTTTGGAGCCATGGTGGGGGACAGGACAGTTAGTTTATGGAAGTTTGAGTGATCAGACTGGAGAAGACAGAGTGGAGCAGTAGTGGTTTTTAGAAGAGGAACTACCTGAGTGGTCTTACAAAGAGAGATGGTGACCCTGCCACGGAGAGGAAGGGGATTCTAAGCAAGAGAGTACAGTATACAGACAAGGGAGGAGTGGAGACATGGAGGGACAGTAGACAGGCATGCCAGTCAGCATGAGTGACTGGGAGTTTAGGTAGGTTCTGGGGCAAGCAGGAGTAGGCTGTGTTGAGCCAGGCCAGCCAGATTAAGACAGACAGCATCCGGGTGGCCCTGCTGGGGTCTGGGGTTATCACTGCTTCCTCCTGTGAGGGCTGGGTGATTCATGGGCTTTGGGCACTGGACAGGTGGTCAGGGGCCTGGTTGGGAGGCAGGTCAAGTTGCTTGTGCCTTTGGTGAGCAAACCAGGGCCTCCTAGAAGCCCAGAAGGGAGAGACCAAAGTCTGGGATTGCCAGAGCACCTATGCCACACAAGCAGTCTCCTGTCTCCATTGCACACCCAGGCCAAGGTGTCACTCATTATCTCCTGAATAATCTGCCTCACCCTGAACTTTGCTCAGTGAGATGGAAGGCATCTTTCTAGGCAGCCCAGGGTGGGATGTGTAAAACAATGCCACATGGAACTCTGATTCTGTCAGCTTCTGTCCCTAGTTCCTACCCCGTTGGTCATACAGGGGTCAAAAGTGACACGAATCTACTCATGGCCCATCCCTTCCGTCCTATCTAACAGTAACCGTGTCTGGGGCTTGTGGGAGAGTCATATCTCCTCTAGATGGGAAGCCCGGGTCCTGGGAGCTGTGAGCCAGACAGAGTGAAGCATGTGGCTCTCTGAGGGACGCATGCCTCTGAAAACAGAAATAAGAATGGAGAGCAAGATCTGAAGATCAGGAAGGAGGGAGGTGGCCACAGGCCAAAGCTGGGTCCAAGGCCGGCCATGGAGAGGACATGATGGGTTTGAGAAGTCCTCCTAGAAACCTAGGGGAACTTGGAAATTGTGCTGAGCTAAGAGAAGCAGGGTTGCTCGGAAAGTGAATGCCACCTTTTGCAGCAGGGTCATCACCCCAGGCCCAAGGGTGGAGATGCTCAAACCAGTGCAGTTGGTACCAAAGATGTAGCTAACAGGACTGAATGTAGAAGCTGAAAATTTAAGTTAATTTAAGTTACTTTGCTTTAAATTTAAACAGCAGAATAAAATTCATTGAAATAGAAGATAGAAAAACAATAGGGAAAAAGTGTGTGAAACCAAAAGTTGATATTTTAAGATCAAGAACATCAGTATATCACTCCTTAGAAAAGACAAAACAAGCAAACAAAAAACAATATGAATAAAACAAAACAAAAAACCCAGAGAGATGTGTATGACAAATGTCACAAACAGAAGCTTGGCTGTGAGGGTTATAGATTCAGCATGTTTAATAGGGCTGGGGATAGCAACAGGACTGGAATGATGGCTCAGTGGTAAGAGTTCTTCTTGCAGAAAACCTAGTTCAGTCCCAGCACGCGTATCAGGTGGCTCACAACCACTTGTTACTCAAGCTCTGTGGGGGATCTGATGCTCTTTTCTGACCTCCGTGGCTATCTGTACACACACACACACACACACACACACACACACAGGAGCATGCACACACACACACAGGAGCATGCACACACTCACACACACACACACACACACACACACAGGAGCATGCACACACACACACACACACAGGAACATGCAGACACACACACACAGGAGCATGCACACACACACACAGGAGCATGCACACACACACACACACACACACACACACACACACACTATATACACATACACACATCACCCAAATACATACCACACATATATACACATACACCACACACACACACACACACACAGGAGTGTGCACACACACATGCATACATGCACATACACACACACAAATAAAAATGAAAAAAGTATTTTTAAAATGAAAGTAGCAACAAGGACAGGGCTGAGGATGGTTTGGCAGGTAAAGCCCTTGCTGTGCAAGCATGAGGTCCTAAATTCAATCCCTAACACCTTCCTAAAAATCTGGGTGTAGTCACCCATGCCTTTAACACAGGGGTATGGAAGGCAGAGACAGGAGGATTGCTGGGGCTTGCTGGCTTCTATCTTAGCTCTAGATTTGGTGAGAGATTCTGTTTCAAGAGAATAGTGTAGACAGTGATATGATATGTTTCCCTCTAGTCTGCACACACAGTAGGTGGGTAGACCCGCCCATGTGCATGCATGCATATACACCATACACAAGCTCACAGACATGTGAAGAAAATCAAATTAAAGAACCAAAAAATAGGCCGGGTGGTGGTGGCACACGCCTTTAATCCCAGCACTTGGGAGGCAGAGGCAGGCGGATCTCTGTGAGTTCGAGACCAGCTTGGTCTATAAGAGCTAGTTCCAGGACAGCCTCCAAAGCCCTGTCTCAAAAAACCAAAACAAAAAACAAAAAACAAAAAAAAACAAAAAACAACAAAAACAAACAAACAAAAAACCCAAAAAATAGCAACAGTGATATATTATGGTCAACTGAGTTTGACCATTTGCCAACTTAGATGACTTAAAGTTCCTTGAAAAATGCAACTGATGAAAAAAGATCAAGAAAAAAAACAGAAAATTTAGTTAGTTCTCCGCACATAAAATATTTGACCTCATAATTAAAAGCACTCTAATGAAGTCTAGGATCAGATGACATCATTGGTGAATTGCAGTGAACATTTTATGACGATATATTATAAATCATTTTCTGAAAATAGAGGTTCTCATTGTATTATACATTACTAGAAGTTACTCTAGTATCAAAAATAGAATTAGGCTGACAAGATGTTTCATCAGGACTTTGCTGCCAAGCTTGACAGACTGAGTATGATTCCAGGGACCCACAAGTGGAGTTGGGTTGCTCTCTGACCTCCACACATGTGTCAGGGCATATGCACCTCTTCAAAAAATAAATTTAATTTAAAAATGAAACCATTCTTTGTGTATTCAGACAGACCCTCATAAAATAATAGAAAATAAAATCCAGCAGCGTGTAAAAGGCGATGTGTTATGTTTCAGGAAAGCTAATCTCTAGAAGGCAAAGCTGATCTAACCATCACATCAATTCAGTTCTCCATTTTGGGAGAATAAAGAAGAAAAACACATGATCAAAACTGCTTGATAAGTTATATAGCCAGCACAATGGTTTCTTGGAGTATAAGCGCATAAGGGGATGTATTTTCTTGATTGAGGCCATCTATGCATGCTGTTTCATGGTAAGAAAGCCAAATCTTTTCCCCTAAGAACAGAACTGAGGTAAAGATGTCCACTTGCAACATTTTTATTCAGTGTTGTACTTGGCCAGTGCAATAAGACAAGAGAAATAAATCAAAGGCATGCAGATTACATGACATCAACAGATGGTGTTATCCTGTTCAAAGACATTTGTTTTTACATTTTACAAAAGATCTTCTGGAACAACTCCGGGCAAAAACACAGAGAATAAATCAGCTGTGTGTGTGTGTGTGTGTGTGTGTGTGTGTGTGTGTGTGTGTTTCTCTTATTGGTTGATGAATAAAACACTGATTGGCCAGTAGCCAGGCAGGAAGTATAGGGCTAGGGCCTACGAGACAAGGAGAATTCTGGGGAGAGGATGCAGAGAGAAGCTGCCAGAGCAGACGCCATGAAGCTGCTGAGGGAGCAAGATTCTCCAGGAAGATAAGACCACAGGAAATACTTAGATTAATAGAAATTGGTTAATAATTAAGAGAGAACTAGCCTATAAAAAGCCTAAGCCAAACAGTTTATTAATTATTATAAATCTCTGTGTGTTTATTTGGAGCTAATTGGCTGTGGGAGCACACTGGAAAGAAACTAGAAAGAGATGCCATGTAGACCAGAGAAGATAGGATGCGCTGGGTGTTCTCTGGTAAGATAAGGCCATGCAGAAATACATAGATTAACAGTTATGGGTTAATAATTAAGAGAGAGCTAGCCAGTAAGAAGCCTGAGTCATCGGCCAAATAGTTTATAATTAATAGAAGCCTCTGGGTGTTTATTTGGGGCTAAATGGCTGTGGGACCAGGTGGGACAGGAAACTCAGTCTACGTGTGTGTGTGTGTGTGTGTGTGTGTGTGTGTGTGTGTGTGTGTGTGTGTGTGTGTATGTGTGTGTGTGTGTGTATGTGTGTGTATGTGTATGTATATGTTTGTGTGTATGTATGTGTGTGTATATGTTTGTGTGTATGTATGTGTGTGTATGTGTGTGTGTATGTTTGTGTGTATGTATGTGTTGTGTGTGTATGTGTGCATGTGCGCATGTGCAAGTACATGCTTGTGCTCTCATACAAGTGTTTGCTAAGATGGAAGATAAGGCTCGGGGAGGAGAGTTGGGGGGAGGGGAGGGAGAGGGAGAGGGAGAAGGGACTTACATGTGAAACAAGCTTGTTCCCTAACTTGAACTAATAAAAAAAAATTTTAAAAAAAGATGGACGATAAGGCAAATCGGCACCATACAAATTGACTATATTTCTACATAGGGCAGCAGGTGTCTGGGCACTGATATGGTGCACATATTTTGACAAATATAATTAAGAATACAAAACATGCTTATGGATCAATTCAACAAGAATATTTGCAAACCTATAAGGTAAACTACCAAAAACAATTACAAAGAGAAAGAGCAATTATAAAGAGAGAGAAATTACAAAGGATTTAAATAAACAGAGAGATAAAACACGTGTAACTATTGCAAGAGTCAATTCTTTTAAGATGTCTATTTCCCCCCAAACCAATCTATACATTTAATATATTTCATTAGCATGGAAAGATAAAGGACCCAGCACACTCAAAAGAGTTTTTTGAAAAACACAAAGTGGTAGGACTACACAGTGGTTGATTTCAAGACTGGATGCGATGGATTTTTAGGCTTACGTGAACTAAGTGAGTAGAGGGAAGTAGTGGCTGTGGAGAGATGAAGCTGCAGAGGAGGGGTATCTAGAAATAAATCTGCGTGGATTCTCCAACAGAGTACCCTGGGAATGTAATAGAAAAAGAGGAGGCCCTTTACAAACAAGATATCTGTCTGAGGGGGACTTAACTTTGATTCGAGGATTTATGTAAGTGTGTGAGTGTTTTTCCTGCATGTATGTATGTGCACCATTTGTGTGTTTGTTGCCCAAGGACATCAGAAGAAGATGCTAGAGTTAGAGATGGTTGTGAGCCTCCATGTGGGCGCTGTGAACTGAACCTAGATCCTCTGTAAGAGTCGCCAATGGTCTTAACTGCTGAGCTCTCTCTCCAGCCCCTAACTTGGAGCTTAATTCATGCCACCTTCAAGAATTAAGGCCAATGACACCAGAAAACTAAGTGAAATGTTAAAAGAATGCGTTTTCTCAAAGACACAGTAGAAAGTCTCCACATGTGGGTTAAGCTTTAAGATATATATAATAATAAAAAAAACCAAACCCATAAATTAAAAATTGGCAAACTAGGCTTCACCAAAATGAATAGAAAATCCCTTTGCCAAATCATAAGAAAGCTCAAAGCAAACCACTAAGGGCATAAAGCTGGAGACCGGGAAGACCAGGAGAATCTCATGGAGAAAGAAGAAATGGACATCAACAAGGAACGCCAGACCTACAGAGAAAGCTTTCAAATCCTCAGATTGTAATTGGCTGTTGCCAGCAGGGAAGGGCCAGATCTCAGGGTAGGGCAGCCTCCTATCCAAAACCACAGGATTCAGGTAGAAGTGGTCCAACCAGTTTAAGTCTTTCAAGAAAAGCACTGACTGTGGGCAGTGAAGCTATGTTATGACTGAAAGGAGAAGGAAGATGCCCAGAGTCCAACACAATGACAAGTGTCAGTCTGCTGGGAGGACTCAACAAACCTAAGTGTTTAAGTGCTAAACAGCATAGTGTCAAAGCATGCAAAGCAAACTCTGATAAAGCGGGAAGAACTGACAGACTGACAAGTGTTGGCACCTCGACACTAGATTCCCAGCAACTGATGGAACACAGACCACCCTACCAAATAACCACAGAACACACTTTTTTCTTTAAGCAGCCATGTGACATTAAACAAGATTGACTATATTGTGGGTCATAAAACACATCTTAACAAATTAGAATTGAAACCGTGCAGAAAGTGTTCCCTGACTAAATTGATTCAATTTAGAAATTATAAGGCAAAGTCAAAAGAAAATTTCCAAATGTATGGAAAATAACATTTTTGCAATAAGTAACAAACTCACAATGAAAATTCAATAATAGCTGAGCATGGTGGTGCATATCATTGATCCTGGTGCTCAGGAGGCAGAGGCAGAGGCAGAGGCAGAAAGATCTCTGTGAGTTTGAGGATAACCTTCTCTACATAGAGACTTCCAGGACAACCAGGACTACCTACTGAGACCCTGTTTTAAAAGAAATAAAAAAAAGAAAGAAAAAGAATGAAAGAGAAAGAAAATTCAATAATAAATGGAAATAAAATTTAAAAAGCATATTAAAACATTTGAGATTTAGATAAAACATGCTGTGGGAACTTACAACATTGCACACTTGTACCAACTCTTTTTGATGGTGCTAGAGTTTGAACCCAGAGCCTCATTATTCCAGGTAGTCATTAGATCACTGGATTGAATCTTCAGCCAGAAAGTCCTACAGTAAAAATGGGGAAAGCCTTGCAAATTAATTCTACAAGCTCACGACGGAGAGAATGTTTGCACCCCTCCATCGAAATCTGTTGTCACCCGGAAAATCCAGCAAACAATTAATGAGTAATTAGCATTACTGTTTAAAAGCCTATCAACATAATCCGTTGTTTTGATTAGTTAGTAAAGTCCTATGAGTTTATCAACTGATAATAAAAAGCTTTTGATGAAATCTAACTTCCATTCATGGGAAAGAAAACCTCCACAAATTAGGAGCAGAGAGAACGCCTTCACTTGGCTAAAGGTTATATACAGAGAGCCTACAGTTAGTGGCATGCTTGATGGTGAAAGACTAGACTCTCCCCCACACACAAATTACAAAGAAAGAAACAAAAACTGTCCCTGTTTACAGATGACATAAATGTATAGAAAACCTAAAGGAAACAAATCAAAACAAACCTCAAAGCAAAGTTAAAGGCTAAAAGATCAACACAGAAACATTAATGTTTGTGGATACCAACGATGAGCACTTGGTGATCAAAACTGAACCAACAGTTCTGTTCACACCCCAGAGAAAAGGAAGCAGGAACACTAGGGTCCCGGTGTAAGAAGATGGATTGAGGCTCTGAAATGGCAGCAGTCACAGAAAGCTGATGGCACAAATCAAAGCAACCTGAACAAATGGGGAGGCATCCCACATTCATGGAGTGAAGAACCCTCGGGGGCAAAGACAGCAACTTGATACATAGGCATAAAATTTATATGCAAAAGCATAGGACATTGAACATTGCTATGTGTGGAATTCTGTCATCCCAAAGCCTCTCATAGATTTCTTAACTGTCAGTACCTCAGAATGTGATCTTATTTCGAGACGAGGTTTTACAGAGGAAGGCAATTAAAATGAGGTTATTAGGGTGGGTCCTGACACATCCCACTGATGCTTGGGGGAGCTTGGACAGACACACAAACACACACATGCACACGTACACACACACAGAGAATACCAGGTGAACATGGAAAAGGCCACCTGCACATGCCATGGGAAGAGGCCTGGAGCGATCCTTCCCTCACTGCTGTCAGAAGGAGCCAACCCTTCTAGAAGGAAACATGATTTGAACACTAAACCTCTAGAACTATGAATACATTTCTGTTTCTTAAACCACCTGTGTTGTGGTGCTGGGCTGTGCCAGTGCTAGCAAACAAGACAATTAGCCAAGACAAGTAGGACAGGAGGGATAGATATAGAGTGGAAGGAACTATCTATGATCAACTTAAGAATTTCTGCATAGCTCCAGTGGTCAAGTCATGTGATCAGTGAGACAGAAGAGAGAATCCAGAAGAGCCCCCCCCACAAAGAACATGTAATGGGCTTTTGACAGAAATGTACAAATTACTCCAGGGAGGAAGGATAGCTTTTTCAACAAATGATGGTGCTCAGGGGTAAACCAATGAGTTTAAATAATTCTTACATCTTAAAAAAAGGATTCACTTTTAAATTCATCTATGTGTTTATGTGTGTTTTCATATGCACATGTGAGGCTACACAACTGAGAGGCCTATTCAACATGAGGGCGTTAGATCCTCTGGAGCGGGAGTTGTGAGCCACGCAACTTAGGTGCTGGGAACTGAATTCAGGTCCTCTGCAAGAGCTGCAAGTACTCTCTTTCAGCTGCTGAGACATCTCTCAAGACCACTAACTCTCATATCGTATCAAAAATTAAATCTAGGCTGGTAAAGTGGGTCAGTGAAAAAAAAAAAAAGTCACAGACTGCCATGCCTGACCACCTGAATTTGATCCCTGGAACCCACATGGTAAAAGGAGAGGATAGACACCTTCCTGCAAGTAGTCCTCTGACCTCCAAATGCGCCATAGGGTGCAAGCACATGCATGCACATAGTCAAAAAAATTTAACTCAAAACAGATCACAGGTTTAAATAAACATAAAGTATAAAACTCCAAAGCTTTTAGGTCTAGCAAGCCCAGGGTCTTGGGTTTGGTTCCCAATTCAAACAAAACAAACATTGCTATGTGACTTTTAGAAAAAAGAAAAAGAAAAACATCTCCAGTTTTTAAGACTCGTCAAAGGGTCCTTAGGCTCAACACCAAATCAATCCACAACACACACACACACACACACACACACACACACACACACACACACACACACACTGCCCTCTGCTTGTACACAGATGTGTGCACATACAGAGAGACACACAGACACACATACTTGTTGTTTGGTTTGTTTTCTGTACTGGATTGAACCCAGGATCTTGCAGTATGCCTCTGAGCTAGATCCTCAGCCCTTATACTTTTAATTTTGAGACAGGGCTTGCTAAGTTGACCAGAGTGGTCTTTACCGTGTTCCGAAACCCAGATAGGCTTTGGACTTGTAATCCTCCTGCCTCAGCTTTCTAAGTAGTTGGGATTGTAGGCCTGTACTACCAGGTCAGGCTAGGAGTTAGTACTGATTGATGTTCTGGAAATGTGACTCAGGGAACTATTTTGAGCCATAAAAGCCAGTTTCAACAGGACATGTCTGGCATGGTTCTTTTTCTAGAACATTCATTAAGTAACATAATTATAGAGATGGAGGCAGATTAGAGGTTGCTGAGGGTCATGGATAGAGCAAGGCTGTGAAGGACAGTCTTTGTAAGACAGTATGGATGAGAGAGCTGATCCTAGGAGTAGTCACCTTAAACTTAATGAGATAAAACTGCAGAGCCACAGAGCTTGCACACATGCAAACACATGCTCACGCTTAACACTGACTGATGCCAGTGTCCTCATTTTCTTGTCCTATGATCCATTCCCATTGCGGGAAGGAAGTGTGTGTAGGATTTCTCCTGTACAGTTTTCTGAAAATTGTTTGCGATTGGTATCCAAATTTAAAAAATGTATAAAGTCACATTGTAGAAGATAATCTAACTAGCAGGTATAGACCCCACAAATTGACAAAGAACTCTTCCAGATTAATAGTAAGACAAACAACACAGTAACATTGGATGAAAGATGTGTTAAGAAAATATGGAAATAAAAATTAGCATATGGAAAAAATACCTAAAATCATTCTTTAAGAACACGCAAATGAAAACTATGCTAGGTTCCGCCCATTAGACATGCACTGGAGAGATCAGCATGGAAATGACTCTCATTTGGGCAGTACAGGTTGGGAAGGAAGCAGGTCCACTGTGTCAGACTTTATACTGGTTGCTTGTTGAGTTAGACACACTTTAAGGGCCATCCTAGATTTTGGGGGCCCAGCATTTTCCCCAGAGTAGCTGGGTTTATGAGTTAGGTGGAGAAGCCCAAACACACAAGGGTGGGCGAGAAATTTGGTCTGATAGCAGCAAGTCTGCTCATATCTGAATGAATGAGCAACTGATGGCTTCCCACAGGGCTGCAGAAGCCAGACGTTACAGCTGTGTGGGTTTGGAGCTGTCAAGAGGCAACACAGCCCCAGAGCAACACCAGAGAGGCAAGCAGGGCAGCACTGCGGGGGTGGGGGGGTGGGGGGTGGGGGGGTGGGGCGCGTTCAGGGAACATTTTAGGGAGATGAAACGGCTCCCCAACCACACAGTGGTGACAGCTCTCCACAGAGTGAGTTTTGTGGCACCTAATTCACACCTCAATTGTTTTTATGTTTTTGTTTTTTGGCAATGCTGGGCATGGGATTCAAGACTTTGCCCAGCCTTCTTAGGAAAGCGTTCTACCCCTGGATTACAGTTCTCTTAGCCCCATAAAGTTGATTGTGACACTTTCCCCATGTCCCTGTCCCCTTTTCTGATTAGGTCTGAAACACATCCTGAAAGTCACTTCCAACAGGGAAGGACCATGGTCTGGGCCCATCAAAATCTGACATGACAGCATGTCCCCTCTTGTCCCCTGTAGGCAGACCTTATTAAACAACTACCTACTCACTGACTCACCCACTAGCACCTTCCTGGGGCTCGATCTCCAAGGCCCTCCCCTTCCATCTCGGTCAGGTGTTAATGTGGCAAGATTGTCTCTTCCAGGAAGCCTCTCAGGACGCTCCCAGCTGAGCCTGGTTCCCTCACAGCCCTTAGTGTCTCAGGTTGTTTGGTGTTGTTTGATTTTTTCCTAGAAAGCCATGCTCTGCTCCCCACTCCTTCGAGGCAGGGGTCTCCACTCGGGATCCTATCCCCTGCTGCGCAGGACGTGGTGCTGGGCAGGAGGTCTGCATCCAATCTCAGAGGCCTACCTGTGTTTGGAAATCCAAGCCTGACAGGTGGGGCGGGCCCTGCAGTTGGGGAGGGTTCTGAGCTGATTCGTTAAAAGGTTTTATGAAAGCATGCTAAATAGACCGTGCAATTGCGAGAATAAGTTCTTCTCCGGTGGAAATTACTCAGCCATTTGGTTCTTATTTTGGCGAACGCGGCTCGGCCCTTTTGAACGCACTTGATACGCCTCGGCTGCCAGAGCAACAGGAAGATATGCTTTGAATTCCCTGTAAACCCCGTGTAAACACCAGGCTTACGGGTAATTGCAACAGAACCCGGCTCCGCCCCGCAGCCTCTGCGTGCCACCCCTCCCGACTACTGCCTAGGCCTGCAGCCCGCGGCTCCGCCCCCGGTTTCAAGGTCTAACACGTGCCAGCCCAGCCTGCACCCAGGCAGAGGCTGGGCTTTAGAAGGGCTTCCTCAGGGTAGGAAGGAGCTGGTAGCTTCCTGGCCACCCCAGTCTACGGCTTTGGGCTCCAAAGCTAAGTCATTCCTTCCAAGGCGGGAAGATTCCTGCCCTGGGTCAGCAGAGAGTCTTTGGTTTCTGGACCTGTCCACTTTTTCAGGCCTGTGTATTCTAACCTTGGGCCCTGAGGTCACAGGGTGCCCACCAGCTCTGACTTTCGGTGGGTCTGGCATTTGGGGTTGTGCCTTCACATCAAATCTGAAGGTGGGATTCTTGCTTCCTAGCTTCCAGAATCTCGTCAGGTTCAACTGTACCATCCCTCAGGGCCAAGCTAGATGGAGGCACAGATCTGCGGCTGAGCAGCGCCGGCCCCCATCAGCATTGCTTGGATTGGAGTTTGGGTCCCCAGCACCCACATAAATGCTGAGTGGGTGTAGCATTTAGGAAGGAGGAGGGGTGGGGTGTGGTCCCTTGAGCAACCTGACTTGCTAGACTAGCCAAATTCTCAAGCTCTGGCTTCAAGAGACCCTGCCTCAATGTGTAAGGCGGAGGGCAAGTGATTAAGGCACCTGATGACAACCTCTGGAGTCCACGTGCATATGCATACACATCCATGAACACACACACACACACACACACTCAGGCCACCCCCCCACACACACACACATACAGAGTGACAGAGATTATTATTCCAGAATACCATCCCCCTTCAGGGAGGATTGTGGCTCTTTTTAAGGGCTCCAGGCAGTCCTCAGCTCCCTGCCCTTTCTGCCTTGTCATTAGAGGCTCCAGTGCCCCCCTCTGGAGGATGAAGCATTGGGCACCATCTTGGGAGCAGAGACCAACCCTTGTAGTCCCAGGGGCTGCCAGGACTTCATCCTCACCCCCAGCCTCCAGAACCATGAGAAACTGCTCTCCATTCTGGCATCTTGTTATAGCAACCTTAGTGAACTGAGGCCCAGATCTTGCTGGCAGGAATGCTTCGGCACCCAGCCGCACCTGAGATGTGTGCTCCTCCCCTGAACTCTGCTTCTTCAACTCTCTTGGTAACCATGGTCACCTCAGAATCTATTTCTCCCCATATCTCCATGGCGAGTAAGTGACTCAACCCTGGAAGGGGCTCTACACACTGTAGCTAAGACCTGCCTTGAAAGATACAGGCAACTAGATAGTTTTGGGTCACCTAGAGGTTTCCTTGCTCTCACATAGGAGTAGGGTGACCCTGTGAGACTTGGACTTCTTGGTGGCATGGTGGCCTTCTTTAAGTAGAGGCTCTTAGGAGGCTCCAGGCTCTGTGAGAGAACTTCCAGGGAGCCTAGGCAAGGTTAATGGCATCTGTAACAAGGAAGGCTGTCAAAGTCACTTCCCCCATGTTGTTGGCAAGACTTCACAAACCTAGACACATTCCAGGGGATGTGGACCCCATTTCCCTGCTTCTTGATGGAAGACATGTCAAAAGTTGCGGCAAGTTGCAGCCAAATGTCCCATCAATACAAACAGCAAGAATAACATGACCTTTCCCAGGGCTGGGCTTGGGCTTCATCCTGGCCTGTGCCCCGAATGCTGCTTGGACACTAGACTCTATGAGTGAAATGCTCCCATCCCTGAGGTCCCTTTGAGGAATTGGCCATGCACTGTAGGCGTGATTTAGCCCTGGCGTCTGTCTCCTGGGGTCTAGAACACCCTCTGCCTTGGCAATCAGTGCATATTAAAGTCACGTGAAAAACTTTATCCTGTCCACCGATGTTCACCATGTACCAGCCTCAGAGGCCCAAGCTGGATGAGGCTTCTGTTTCCTGGAGCTCACCATGGAGTTGAGAGACAAGAAGCCAACTGGAACACACCAGTCCCAGGCAGTCAGGATATGGGATGGGAGCTGCAAGAGAGAAAGAGTCCTGAGAGAGAACTCATTACTTGACACTGAATGGAGAGGGCTCAGACCTCTGGAGGGACCCTCCAAGAAACCGATACAGCTATAGGCCACAAAAAGGTCCCAGGGGCCAAAGGCCCTGGGGGGTGCCACCAAGCCAGAAGGATCTGTTGGCCAAAACAATGCAGTCAAGAGAAGTGTGAGTACCCATATCCCCCGGGGGCCATCCTGAGGGTTCTGTGGATCCTGGCAGAAATGAGAGGGCTGTGTAAATGAGGGACTCACTGAGGCCCCTCAAAACCCAGCATGTGCCCTTTCCTCCTACCCCAGGCCACATGCTGAGGTCTACCGGGAGCACTGGCCTCCACAGGGATTTTATTTTCTCCCCGAGGGTCAGTGCCAAGACCAGCCTCAGATCTGCCCTCCCTGTCTCACTTCTGCCTGGGTGCTGGTGGCTGTCAGGCAGAGCAGGCAGCAGATCAAACGCCCCCCGCCCCCCCAGGGCCTGGCCTTGCCCATCAGGAAAACATCACGTGGCACTGGAATGAGGTGATTTCGAGCAGCCGATGTGAGGAAATGGGTATTTATGTAGCTGCGGGCATGGTTTTTATTTTCCCTAATTTTCAGATTACTTTCGATTAGGCCTCTTCGGAGTAGAAAAGGCTTGAAGTGAAATCGATCCTGCCTAAATCATTATGGCCAGCTCAGCCCCAGGCTGCCTCTGTAGACAATTACCCCAGACCCTGGGGTTAGGGGGCAGACTCCAGGCAGGGGACACTTCCCGGGGCTCACCCAGACTTGAGCAGGCCCAGGGCCTTTGTGCCTTGTGGCACACAGCAGCCATTGATTCCTAGTCTCTGGCAAGAGGGGCGGGAAGGGAGCTGAGGGGAGGAGTAGTCCCTACCACCATCTGGACTCCATCTCTGTCCCCGCCCCTAAGTCAGGACAGGGAGGGGGCTGGGAGAGGGAGAAGGGGAAAATGCCCAGGCCAAATTCAAAAGCTTTCATGAATTTTGCAGTAGAAATGTTTTGACGTGAATATTTTTGTCAGTCTCTAGAGTTTGCCAAAAGAAACTCAACTCTCACTACAGCTCGAATGTGTTCTGCTGCTGGCTCTGTAGCCACTGCGGGACAGGCCGTGGGCCCCAGCACCTGTGAGGCTAACTGGGGTGGCATGTAGGGGGCTTAGGGGTCCCAGTGATACACAGGGAAGACCCCAAGGGGCCACTTTGCCTCCAAGGCGAGCCCTCAGACATCTGAGGGGGTGGATGCAAATACAGGGGCAGCTGGGAAGTGGACACCTTGAGGAGAGCTCTCTGTGACAACAGGCCTCTGCTTCTGGGAACTTGGAAGAAAACATAAGCTTTTCTTCTTCTTCCTCCTCCTCCTCCTCCTCCTCCTCCTCCTCCTCCTCTTCCTCCTCCTCCTCCTCATGTGGCTAAGGCTGTTCTCAGACTTTGTGTAGATGAGGGTGACTGAGAACTTCTTGTCCTCCAGAAGATAAGCGCTGGGATTACACTATTACTCCTGGTTTACTGGGTGCTGGGGATGGAACCCATAGCATCCTGTCTATTAGGCAAGAATTCTACCAACTAGTTACATTCCCAGCCTCTATTGCTTTCTTTTGAAAAACAAATTCTTTGGGCCGGGCTGTGGTGGCGCACGCCTTTAATCCCAGCACGAGGGAGACAGAGGCAGGCGGATCTCTGTGAGTTCAAGGCCAGTGTGGTCTACAGAGTGAGTGCCAGGACAGCCAAGGCCACACAGAAAAACCCTGCCTTGAAAAACAAAGCAACAAAAATATAAATTTTTATTTCTCCGTTGAAACTTTCATACACGTACACATGTTCTCTGATCACTCCCACGGCACACATCCCCGGACTTTCTCCTAACTTTGTGTACTCCTTTCAGAATTATTTCTTCCCCTCCTCTCCCTCCTCCTTCTTCTTTTTCCTCCTCCTCCTCCTCTTCTTATTATTTATTTTTCGCCCACTGAGTATAGTTTGTGCTGTCTATGTGCCCATGGGCACGGGGTCACCCACTGGAGCCTGGGAACCTACAGTGTCTACACTCTTGAGGAAAAGTGACTTTTTTTCTCCGTCAGCGGCCATCAGCTGCCAATAGCTCCTCATGCAGGGTGGGGCCTTGGGAAGCCCTCCACTCCATGATGGGATTTGTAACTGGTTGATCTCGTGCAACCCTTGAGGAAGTAAGCAATGCTGCCGTGAGATCATGTGTGCAACAGCTGTATCACGCCCAGAAGGCATCACACCCGCCCCCCAATCCTCCAGCTCTTACATTCTCTCCACCCCCTCTTCCACAATGTGGCCTGAGCCCTGGGGAGGTGGTTGATTCAGATGTTTCAGCCGCAGCTAAGTGCTCCGGTTGTTCTCAGCTCCTAACAGTCTTGAGTTAACCACTACCCACTGCAGTCACGAGCTTCCATGACCAATGCTGACAACCACAGAGATTCGGCAGTGGGGTGAAGGGAACAGTAGCCTTTCTTACTTTTTTCCACTTTGCAATGACTATGAATAACCAAAGAGACCAAGAGTATAACGTTTCTTTTACCTCCCTGAACAGATCAAGCATAGAACTGGCATGTGACACAGACACTGCTGCTGAGGGTTTAAGCCCAAGAATCGAAAGTGAGGACTCAGAAGAACTCTTCTCAGTGACAGACTAGGTGGGCAGAAGTGGGGTATTCTTCCTGATGTAGCGTTTGACTGTGGTGAGGAACCCTCTCCAAACTGGAGACAGGACAAATTACAGTGAGTGATTACAATGACTGAGACCTCGGCAGGCTATGCAAGACACAACAAGAAAGGACTGCAACCTTGTGGTGTGGGCAAGCAACCTGATCATGGCCTGGGACGAGCTGAGCCACAGGACGCTTATGTCAACCAGCTCTGACTGCTTGCTCACAGCGTACACTGTTCATAAAGACTCTCCACCCAGAATTTACTTTTCCTCTTGTGAAGAGATAGGTGAAAAGTCAGTCACCTGGTACTGAAACCATCTGACACCACAAGCCACTGGACAGTGTTTAGCTGCCTTCATCCCCTACCCCAAAATATGTACAACATAATTTGTTGTTTTTTCCAGTTTTAATTATACAGTTGAGTAGGATTAAGAATATCACAATGGTAACCAGGTGTGGCACATACGTTTAATCCCAGCCTTTGGGAGGCAGAGGCAGGCAGATCTCTGTGAGTTTGAGTCCAGCCTGGCCTACAAATCATGTTTCAGGACAGCCAGAGCTGTTACACAGAGAAACCTTGTCTTGAAAAACCAAAACAAATAACAACAACAAAAACCAAAAGTGTTTGCCTCACAAGCATGAAGACCTGAGTTCAAATCCCAAGACTCCACTAATCGTAACGTGCCTCTGTCATCCAGAGCTCCTACTGGGAGATAGGAGGTGGATACAGGAGACTCCCCAGAAATCTAGGGTCCAGCTAGCCAGGTATAAACATCTATGGACAACAAAGAGACCTTGGAACATAGAAGGGGATGACAGACTTCCAGTGCTGTGTCCTCTGACCGCTACATGCTCACCATGGCATGGATGCTTTCACACACGCACACGCACACCACACCACATACACACACACACCACACCACATACACACACACACACACACACACCACACCACATACACACACACACCACATATACACACACACACCACACACCACATACCACACACACACACACACACATACACACACACACACACACAACCACACACACACACACATACACACACACACACACCACACACCACACCACACACACACACACCACATACACACACACACACACACACACACACACACACACACACACACACACACACACACACACACACACACACACACACACATACACACACACACACACACACACACCACACACACACACACACACACACACACACACACACACACACACACACACACACACACACACACACACATACACACACACACACATACACACACACACACACCACACACACACACACACACACACACACACACACATACACACACACACACATACACACACACACACACACACACACACACACACACACACACACACCACACACACACACACACACACACACACACACAACACACACACACACCACACACACACACACACACACACACACACACACACACACACACACAACACACACACACACACACACACAACACACACACACACACACACACATACACACACACACACATACCACACACACACACACACACACACACACACACACACACACACACACACACACACACACACACACACACACACACACACACACATACACACACACACACACACACACACACACACACACACACACACACACACACACACACACACACACACACACACACACACACACACACAACACACACACACACACACACACACACACACACACACACACACACACACACACACACACACACAACACACACACACACACACACACACACACACACACACACACACATACCACACACACACACCACACACACACACACACCACACACACATACACACACACCACACATACCACACGTGCACACACAACACACACACATACACACACACCATATGTGCACACACACACACATACACACACACACCACACATGCACACACATACACATACCACACACACCACACACACACC
The DNA here is from genome assembly GCF_003668045.3 of Cricetulus griseus. NCBI lineage: Eukaryota > Metazoa > Chordata > Mammalia > Rodentia > Cricetidae > Cricetulus > Cricetulus griseus. Next base: position 268,562,472 of record NC_048596.1, on the reverse strand, counting down.
ACACACACACACACACACATACCACACACACCACACGCGCTCACACACACACAGTCTTGTGGTATTGCTTACCATCCCTCCATCTATAGCTTTCTCGGCATCCCCAGCGGACCTCTGTCCCCATCTGCAGTTACTCTTGGGCCCTGGAGTAACTGCTATGTCTTAATCCACCAATCCATCCCCTCTATGTTCTTCATGTCAGGAAGTCATGCAGTGAGCGTCCTTCAGTGACTGACTTGTTTCACATAGCGCAGTGTCTTCAAGGTTCATCTGTTCCACAGTGAGTTGGTGTACCCATCCTTTTCATGGCTGGATAATATCCCCTCCTATATCCAAGTCACCTTTTATTGCTTCATTGATCCCTCAGTGGACACGTGTGTTGCCTTGGCTCCAGGCTGTTGGAATGGCACTGCTCTGGGTGTGTCTGTATATATATTCTTCAAGTCCTTCATGTTCGTTCTTTTGGTGGAGGCATACATGATCACTCATTTGACTTCCTGGAGAACTACCAGTCTGTTGCTGGGCAACATGCCACTCTCCAGTTCCATCAGCCATGCACAGAGGTTCCAATTTGTCTACATCTGGCCAGTGCTTGTTTTTTCCCATTCTAAAAGCAACAGCTGTGCCAGGGTTTGCAAAGTGCTTTCTCCCCACATTCTGAGTGCGTTTCCTTCTTGGTTAACAGTGTTGAGCCCCTTCACATGAGTTCACTGACTACTTGGATGTAGTCTTTGGCCAAATGTCTATTCAGTCCTTTGCCCATTTGTGAATTCAGTTGTGATTTTTATATGGTAGCAGATTAAACATTTTCTTTACACGCATGTATTTATTGTATGTGTGTGTACACGTGTATGAACAGGCATGTATACATGGGTTCCACAGCATGTGTGTTGAAGTCAGAGGACAACTTGCAGGAGGTGTTTCTCTCCTTCTACCAGGTAGATCCTGGGGGTCAAATTCAGGTTGCCAGGCTTGGTAGCAAGTGCTGGATGAGCCATCTCACCAGCCCGACAGGAGATTTTCACATGTGCCCTTGGTATAACTCAGTGGTTTGATTTGCAGTCTCTTCTCCTGGTATGCATGTTGTTTTTCATCCCCTCTGTTTCCTTCAGAGTGTCTTTAGTTTTCGTCTGAAGTTTGGGTTTTTGATTCATTTGGAGTTAATTTTTATAAATGGTATGAGATAAGGGCCCAATGCTGGTCTTTCTTGTGATGAGGATATCGGGTTTCCCTAACAGTTTTGGTTGAAGAATGCTTTTCCCAGTGAGTGGTCTTGGCAACAAAACAGAAAATCCCTCCCTGTGCATGGGAAGGCCTATCTCCCCTCCTGGGTTGCATCCCGCTGGTCCATGTGTCTGTCATCCTGCCAGACCACACACTTCTGGTGCCTGTAGCTTCCTGGTTAGCTCTGAAGTTGCAAGCACAGGTCCTCCAGCTCTATTCCTTTTAGAGATTATTTTGTTCCTCTGGATTCTTTTGAGATTCCACATGAGTTTAAATGTGGGGTTTTCATTTATATAAAAGATGCCACAGAGACCGGGGAAGCAGTTATGGCTGCTGGTGTTATTGACAGTGTGCAGCCTTTCACAGGGCGCGGAGGACGCCTGTGGTCTCGTACTCACAGCCTCTCTGACTTCTTTCTGCAGTGCTTTAGCATGTGCAAAGGTCTTGCATTCCTGTCATTACAAGAATCCCTCAGTACTTCATCATTTTTGATGTCAATCAAATAATTTTCATGATTTCATTTTTGTTTTTAGTCTCTAGAAATGCAAACTATTCTGGCATGTTGTTTTTGGGTCCTGAATTCTTGATCATTCATTTCTGGTTCTGATAGTTTCTTGTTTCATTTTTTTCCAGATATAATTTCAATCATTTCTCTATATATTATATAAGGTATTATTTATTACCTATTATAAATAAGGCATTTCCATGTATATTATATACAGGGTGTATATTATATAATGTTACATAAAGTCATGCTGTTGAATAAAGACAATTGTACTTTTTTTGAATTTGGAAGCCTTTTATTTCTTTTTCTTACCTAATTGCTCTGGCTTAGACTTTTTAATTTTATATTTTGAGACAGGGTCTTGATACATAGCCCTGGCTAGCCTGGTATATGCTGTGTAGCCCAGGCTGGCCTCAGACTCACAGTAATCTTCCTGCCTCAGCCTCCTGAGTGCTGGGATTATACCGTGGGCCACCACATCTATGTCAGGCTAGGAATTCTAATAATGTGAAGGACAGAAGTGGTGAAAGTGAGCACGCTTATCTTATGCCTTTTCAAAGATCTGTTTTTATTATGTTTAATAATGTGCATGCATGTCTGTGTGTGGTGTATTGTGCATGCATGTCTGTGTGTGGTGTATTGTGCATGCATGCCTGTGTGTGGTGGTGTATTGTGCATGCATGTCTGTGTGGGGTGTATTGTGCATGTCTGTCTGTGTGTATGGTGTATTGTGCATGTCTGTCTGTGTGTGTGGTGTATTGTGCATGTATGTCTGTGTGTGTGGTGTATTGTGCATGCATGTCTCTGTGTGTGGTGTATTGTGCATGCATGTCTGTGAGTGTGGTGTATTGTGCATGTATGTCTGTGTGTGGTGGTGTATTGTGCATGCATGTCTCTGTGTGTGGTGTATTGTGCATGCATGTCTCTGTGTGTGGTGTATTGTGCATGTATATCTGTGTGTAGTGGTGTATTGTGCATGCATGTCTGTGTGTGGTGTATTGTGCATGTATGTCTGTGTGTGTGGTGTATTGTGCATGTATATCTCTGTGTGTGGTGTATTATGCATGTATGACCGTGTGTGGTGTATTGTGCATGCATGTCTGTGTGTGGTGTATTGTGCATGCATGTCTGTGTGTGGTGTATTATGCATGTATGACTGTGTGTGGTGTATTATGCATGTATGACTGTGTGGGGTGTATTGTGCATGCATGTCTGTGTGTGTGGTGTATTGTGCATGCATGTCTCTGTGTGTGGTGTATTGTGCATGCATGTCTGTGTGTGGTGTATTGTGCATGCATGTCTCTGTGTGTGGTGTATTGTGCATGTATGTCTGTGTGTGTGGTGTACCATGCACATGAATGAAGGTGCCCAGGGAGGCCAGCAGAATCTCCCAGAGCTGCAATTAAAGTCAGTTGTGAATGGCTGTGGTGGTTTGAAAGAAAATGGCCCCTAAAGGGGTTGGCACTATTAGGAAGTATGGCCTTGTTGGAGGAAGTGTGGTACTGTGGGGGTGAGCTTTGAGGCCTCTTTTGTGTAAGCTTCCCTTGGTATGACTGTTCAATTGACTTCCTGTTGCCTGAAAGATGTAGGATTCTCAGCTCCTTCTCCGGCACCATGTCTGTCTGCATACCGCCATACTCTCCATCATGATGACAATGGATTGAACCTCTGAAATGGTAAGCAAGCCCCCTCAATTAAATGCTGTCCTTATAAGACTTGCTGTGGTCATGGTGTCGCTTCACTGCAATGGAAACCCTAAGACAGAAGTTGGTGCCAGGGACTGGGATATTGCTGTGATAGGCCTGACCATGCTTTTGTTTGGAGGAATGTGGACTTTGGGACCTTGCTTTAGAAAAGCGGTGGAATGCTTTAAGCACAGCTTAATGGGCCATCCTAGTAGGAGCATGGAAGACAGTGGTGTGAATGTGATTTGATGAACTGTGGGTGCTGGATCAAGATGTTTCAGAGGAGAAGAATTGTGTTTCAGAGGAGAAGAATTGTGTTTCAGAGGAGAAGAATTGTGGTATGTGCCTAGAGATTGTTCCTGTGATATTTTGGTAAAGGAAGTGGCTGCCTTTTGCCCTTGTCCAAAGAGTCTGCCTGAGGGTAAACTGAAGAGTTTTGGATTAATTTTGTTGGCAGAGGAAATCTCAAAACAGTCTAGACTCTGTCGTGTGGTTATTAGTGGTGACTCTAACGAAGATTTATAATGAAAAGGAGCAAGCTGAGCAGGGTAAATTAGAAAAAGTAAACTTTGAGAAGAAAAAGACTACCAGAAAGTGGAGTGGAGCTAAATCCTGTGTTCAAGGAGATAAATGGATTAGGAAATGGAATAAAGGGAGTGGTGACCCCAGGACAAGGTTCCACCCAGCTAAATTTCCAATTTGTGGGCTGGGTGTGACGGGGCACATTTTTAATCCCAGCACTGGGAAGACAGAGTCTGGTGGATCTCTGAGTGTGAGGCCAGTCTGGTTTAAGAGCAAGTTTCAGGACAGCCAAGCTTAGGCAGTGAAAGACAGAAAGCTGGTGAAGATGTAATTGAACGAGGGGCCATGTTCCAGCCCCATGAAGCAGCAGAGCTTGGCAGCTTTGGACACCTGGTTCTGGCTTTAGAGTTAAGATAGAAGAAACAGGTTATAGAATTTGCCTCCACACCTAAAAAAAGCTGCTGAGGCCAGGCATGTTTCAGGGGTGTCACTGAGTGGCGGCCTGCTGCAGAGGCCAGTGCATGAAGGTATGAAGTTGAAGTCTGGATTGCCTTGGAGAACCCAAGATGTTAGAGATGTTGGAATCATGGGATACATGCTAAGGAGAGCTGCTAACAGGGAGCGGAACCAGCCCAAGAGGAAGAAGTGTGTTTCAGTCAAACCTGAATAGGGTTGGAGAACTGAAGAGCATTTTGACATCAGACATGGAGGTACAGAGTCTGGAGTTTGCCAAGCTGGTTTTCAGACTTCCTTTGGTCCAGTATTTCCTCACTATGCTGTTGTGGAATAATCTTTTTGTATACCGTGAAGATGTGTTACTCTGGTTGGCTTAATAAAAAGCTGAATGGCCAATAGCTAGGCAGGATTTTGAGGTACATAGGACACTGGAAAGAGGAGACACAAAGGAACCATGACATGTAGGAGATGAGGGAACAAGCCATGAGCCACACGGCAGCAGGGAAATTAATAGAAATGGGTTTGTTGGAAACAAGCCTGAGCTAGTGGCTGAGCTCTTTAATTAATAATAAGTCTCTGTGTTGTGATTTGTGAGCTGGCAGGTGGGACAGATAAAGACCCACTACATTACACTTCCTTCTCTATTTTTGGGATGGTAATGGATATCCTATGCTATCATATGTTGAAGTATATGATCTGATTTTTCATTTTGATTTTTTTTTTTTTTTTTTTTTTGGTTTTTCGAGACAGGGTTTCTCCGTGTAGCTTTGGAGCCTATCCTGGCACTCCCTTTGGAGACCAGGTTGGCCTCGAACTCACAGAGATCCGCCTGCCTCTGCCTCCCAAGTGCTGGGATTAAAGGTGTGCGCCACCAACGCCCGGCTCATTTTGATTTTTACAGGTGATTACAGTTACGAGATTGCCTTGACTCTCAGAAGAGACTTTGGACTTTGAAATAAGTTTGAGGTTGTGATAGACTGTAGGGACTTTTGAAGTTGGGCTGAATGCATTTTTACATTATGGCAAAAGCCTTGGGGGGCCATGGAGTGGAGTGTGGTGGTTTGAAAGAAAATGTCCCCCAAAGGAGTGGCACTAATGGGAGGCGTGGCCTTGTTAGAGGAAGTGTGTCACCGTAGGCGTGGCTTTGAGGTCTGTGTAAGGGTCCCTTGGTATGATCAGTCGACTTCCTTTGCCTGAAAGACATAGGACTCTCAGCTCCTCTAGCACCACACCTGCCTGCAGGCTGCCATGCTGCTCACCACGATGACAATGGACAATGGACTAAACCTCTGAAACTGTAAGTGAACCTCCCCAAGTAAATGTGTTCTTTATAAGAGTTGCAGTGGCCATGGTGTCTCTCCACAGCAATAAAACCCCTAAGACAGAGGCCATGTGGATGCTAAGAATAGAACCTGGGTTCCCTGCAAGAGCAGCAAGTGCTCTTGACCACTGAACCATCTCCCCAGCCGCAAGTTATAGCAATCTAATTCAAACTGACACCGAATTAATTTTCACAGTGTGCCATGCTACGTTCTATACAGCTCTGTCCACTCCTGGAGATAGCCGCCGTCAGAAACCACATCTTTGTACATTGTGTGCTCAACGATGTAGGTGCACACTGTTTTATTCATTGGTGTTTCTGATCATACAGTAAATAAAAATAGAATTTTAAAAATCATCTGGCATTTATATTTTCCCGTGAATTTATCTGCATTGGAAGTTTTAATTTTTTTTTTTTTTTATGTTGCTTCAAGTTGTATTCAGGATGCTTTTATTTTAGACTGATCAATCCTTTTAGCATTTCTTTCAAGGACAGTTTGACGGCAACAATTCATTTATCTGGGAATGTCTTACTTTTGGCCTCATCTGCAGAGACCGTTTAACTGAAGACAGAGTTCTTGACTGGCATTCCTTTTTTTATTTCCCACTCTGGCTCTGTGTGCGTGGCACGCTGCTTCTCACACAGCATGTGGTTGAGCTGAAGACTGTCTCTGGTTTTTGTTGCTGTGTTCCTGTCCCACAAGTTTTGACAAGGCATATAATGATGGACTCAGCAGGTCCTGTGGTCTCTGTGCAGGTTCCTCACTGTCTTTCTGTCCTCAGACTCAATGACCTCAAACAGCTGTCTCTATTCAAATCTGCTATTGACTCCTTCTGCAAATTTTTAATTAATTACTGTACTTACCAGAATTTCTGCTTGCTTGCTCTTTATAATTTCTCTCTATTGATAGTCTGTCTCATTTTGTCCCTATATTTGTCCACGTTTCCCTTTACTTTGTGGTTCCTAGTTTTCTTTAGTTCTTGGTATGTATTTTAAACCATTATTTTTAAGTCTTTGTTTAGTAAGTTCAACTTCTAGGCTCCCACAGTGATGGTTTCTGCTCGTTTATTTCATTGTTTCAATTGAGCGGTGTTTTGGTTTTTTTTTGACATTAAATTGTTCAGGCTGACCTTAAACTCACTCTGCAGGCCAGACAGAGCCTGGGTTTGCAGTCTTCCTGCCTCAGCTTCCTGGATAACTGGGATTAGAAGGTGGTACAACTAAGCATGGCTATATTTTCCCTTTTCTTTGTTTGCATATTACATTCTGGAGACCGCACAGTAGTAGAGATGGGAGACAATCAGTACCACTATGTTGGTAGAGACACAACCTGCACTAGCCACTGCATAACACTGATCAGGCACACAGGCAGACAAGCCAGAGAAACGCTGGGGAAGTTAGAGACTGACTGTCTGGTATACCACTCCAATACGGATACTTTGTTTAATGCTATACTGAAAATTTACAAAATGTTACTCTGGGGGAAACTGAGCAAAGCAAATGGTCCACAGACCCTGTCTATAGAAAATTTTTATAACTGCCTGGATGAATTTGTAATGATCTCAGTAAAATACCCAGTTGAAAAAATAATAAGAAACTAGAGAAATGGCTCTAGTGGTTAAAAGCAATGGCTGCTCTTCCAGGGTTCAGTTCCCAGCACCCACATGGCAGCTAGCTCACAACCTTCTGCTTACTACAGTCTTAGGGATTTGATGCCCTCTTCTGGCCTCCATGGGCACCGCACACACATTCAGGCAAAGATTCACACACAAAGTAAAAGTAAATAAATCTCAAACAAAAAGAAAAATAACAAAACATCTGGAGAATTTTGATGAGGAGGCCAAAGTTATACATGAGACTTTATCCAAGTAGGAAAAAAATCACAAACACTCAAATATTTAGAAAAGTTTAAATATCAACTATAATAGTAGTTTATAAATAACCACATATTGTATTTTATAACAAATCTCTTCCTGATCAAGAATGACTATCAGTAGCAGTCTTTGCCCTAGAGGAGTTTCTATTAGGTGTCTATTTTAAATCAATTAGCTGATTAATTAATTTAATTACTTTGAGGCAGTGTCTCACTATGTAGCCCACTTTTGGAACTTACTACGCAGCCCAAGCTGGTCCTGGAATTGTGAGCTGCCTTCCTCCGCCTCCTGAGTGCTGGATGTCAGGTGTGTGCCACTGCACCTGGTGTAGGTCTTTGTTAAAGCAGAGGCTGTAATTATGCCACCGTGTGTCAGACTGCAGTTAGCACATTTGTCTCATCACCATCTGCTTTGAGTCTGTAATTCCTAGCGAGCCTTTTCTGACATCAGATCAAAATGCAGAGCTTTGTAATCATTTCATTGCAGACATAGTTCACAAGCGCGAGCACACCATCTGTGTGCTGCCAGAGCGCCGTCCCTGTGTGAACCTTGCCTGATACAGATGTCAGTGCTGCAGAAATGGAATCACGCAGTTGCTCTCTCCAGATCTGCTCAAGGTTTCTGGAGCTGGTTATCTAGTCTTAAAAGATTTAAAGGTGCGAATAGCCCTGTTCTCCATGGCAAGGAAGACAGTGCCAGCAGGGCTCTGGCTGTAGCTTACTTGCTCAGTGCTAGAACATTTGCCTAGCATGCAAAAGGCCCCGGGTTCAAGCCCCAGCACTGCAGACAACAACAAAGGAAACGCAGCTAGTCTGGATGAAGATGTGGGGAGATATTGAGATTATTCCTGTTGGACATTAGTAATTAAATAGAGAGTGTTTGTGCAGCCAAATAGTTGCTGCATTAGAACATTTGAGTTAAAATAAGAACAAGGATGGTACTCAGTAGTTTTTCCTAACTGATGGGGGACTGGAAGAAAACAGGAATTCAGGCGTCCAGTTTGTACTCAAGTTCTACGTCAATGACACAAGAGTCTCTGCCTGTCCTGGTGTCCTTGTCCCCGACAGCCACAGGGACTGAGATTTCTGCAAAGCAAGCTCACAAGTTCATGCTGAGTATGGCTGGGTCACCATTCATGGCGGTCATTTCTGTGGGGACGTTATATCCCCAGCCTCACATTGTCTTTGCTTTAAAGTAAAAGCATCAAGTGAGGGGCAATGGGAGTTTTCAAGTTGCAGTCGGTAGGGGTCCAGGGGCCAACCTGAGTGAAGCCTGGGACACCAGACTTTGAAATCCCATTGCATTTTCTTCGCTGATAGAAGCAGTTTTTCCCGCCCGCCTGGGAAGGCAGACCTCTGCTTGTCACGACTGAAGGGCCATCTCCATCTATCTCCCCTGTCTGGGAAGATACACCTCTAGGTGCAGAGTCTGAAGGACCGTCCCCATCCCAGACAGCTGTTCCACAGGGCGCTGCCTGCTTTCCACTGGCCTCACCTCCGTCATGTGCTTTTGGTGTGAGGTTTGTGACTAGCCTCCGGTCTGGGGCTGTAGCTCAGTGGTAAAGCCCTTGCCTAACCCGTGTGAGGCCCTGGGTTGGATCTCCAGTGCTGGGAAAAGAGGAGAAAACAAAAAAACTGACCACTGGCTTAAAACTAGATGTAAAGCCCAGCATTGCTCAAGGCAAGGCAAGAGCCATGCATGATCCATGAGGAAATTTACTTCACCCCCAAAACACGCATTTCTGGTGCTTCCATTCAGACAGAAATTTGGGGAAATAGTTGTGAGAATGAACAGATAATTAGGATGTATAACAATGATGGGGGTCCATGGTGTCAGGCAGGAGGAGGGTGGTGGTCTATGTCCACTAGGTGGGCGTTTGGGCTTACTGTCGTAGTGTAATGCTGACGGACATACAGACCAAAGGATCCATCATAAATCAGACAGCAGTGTGAGAATCTCATGAAATTCAGTCTGTGAATGAGTCTTAGGCTGGAGCCCTAAGAATCTGGACCTGTTAGAATCCCACTGGTTGTCCATGATGATGGGAAGGGCCAAGTAGAAACTTTTAGAATCACCTCCATCTCCAAAACAGTCAACTGAGTATAATTTCGGGGAAACCAGAAGTATAATTGCCAGGGGTGGGCCCCCCCCTTCAAATCTCCTATCTGTGTTCAAGAAGAGAGACATATTCAAGAGAAGGATGGAGACTGTCCTAAACTCAGCCAAGCGGGCACTCCACTCGCAGGTGCCTTGCCAGGTGCGTTTTTGTTACTTGGATACATGAACTCATGCCCTAGGACCTGACGTGTAGCCACAAGTGCCACAAATACTTCTCCAACATCCCTGTCCATGGCGACCACCAGAAGTAGTTTGCTGTTAGCCAACAAGGCCTTCAGCAGTATGCGGTCACCCACTGTCCTTGCTCGGAGACATGCCAACTCTCTAGCTCTGCTAGAATTTGTTCATGGAATCTTTCTCACCTTTCCCAGACACAGAACACCATGCCAGTCTGTTGAATTGACACCACTGAGGTGATTGTACCTGGTGAGGAAATGGCAACAATTCTGGATGGGTCATACATTGACATGCCACAGTAGCTAATGTGTGTGAAACATCCAGGGACTTCCACCTCAGCAAAATTTCTCTGGGGCTGTTGTGTAGGACATGTGGTTGCTGTAATGAAATGCCTGGCAAAGCAACTTAAGAAATTTTGGTTCCCACTTTAAAGACACAGGCCATCACTGTGGAGAAGGCATGGTGACAGGAGCATGAGGCAGCTGTCACATTGCTACCCACATTTAGGGTGGGTCTTTTACCTCAAATATTATAATCTAAAATTTCCTCACAGATGTGACATTCCCAGAGGTTTGTATCTCGGTGACTTCAGACTCTGCCTTTTTTGGTGATCATTGCTAGCCATCAAACAAAGTGAAGGACAAACTTATATCTGGCCACTTGCACAGTCAAGAAAGAGGCCTGAGGTCTGTTGGGCTTCTTTACATTGAGGAGACACAACTCTGACCTATTGACTGAATATCACTCCACAAGCCTGGAGTGCCCATCACAGTTCCACAAGACACACGCTCAAACACCTCAGCCTCAAACACTGCTATCCAAAAAGATCAAAATCACAAGAGTATAAAGTCCCCCAAATCAGTTCCTAAAGTCTGTCATCCTAAACATTGCAATCCTGAGGAAAATAATCCCCCAAGCTTCACCTCACAAGGGAGAAGAGGACTGAGCTCCAGCTTCCGGCAAAAGGGATGAAAAGGGCACAGGAGGGAAATTTCCACCTCAAATGTACCGTTTGAACACATTATATGTCTTGGCCCTCCTTCCAGCTGTGGATGGAGGTTCCAGAAGCTTGTAATGAGTTAAAGCTGCCTTTGCCTGAAGAAGCTGTGCAAAGAGACTGACCAAGAGGACAGAGACACTGCTGCTCTTGGGTCACCCATATCGACTCAATCAGCTCAGTGGTCTCTCTGTGAGAACAAGCGTCCGGAGTGCGCTTCTGAGCCTGAAGCACAGACGTGTGCACACAAGATGGGGCAGTTTAACAGGGAGTGCACGTGTTTGTGAATGTTGAACCCAGAAGAGCCTTAGAAAGAGTGGAACCAGGAAGGCATGCGTATGAGTGCCTTAGGGCAGATTTGCCATGTCTTGAAAAAACAGTGACCACCACAACACAGTCAGGAAGGCTAGTCAACTCCTGGTTGCCTCCATGACATTGCCCAGAACCTATTCATATATATATATATATATATATATATATATATATATATATATATATATCTTGAATGTGCCCAGAAGCCCCTCTCTCAAGGGCTTGGTCCCCAACCCATGGTGCTACTGGGAGGTGTGACCAAGTAGAAGGAACTTAGGGTGTAGTATGTGACACACTAAATTTTTTCTCCTTTAAAAATTTCCCCTATTTTAATTATTTTTCCCAATTTTCTATTTGGGATTACTGTGTCTAGAGATTATGTCTTTGGGTATCATGGGTAGCACTGGAATTTGCCCATCTGCAAATAACACATCTGTCTAAACTGCTGCCATGCACTCGTGGAATGCTTTATTCCCTGGTACGGTGTTGCACAAGGTGGAGCTTCTGACCCCGGAACCCAACCTTGCAGCAGAAGACACACAGCCATGGCCCTGCTCACAAACTCACTGGTTCTGCCGTGTTTCCCACCACCCTGAACCAGCTGGGTGTGGAACCACATTTTCCTTCTCACTGAACCAGGACCTCACTATGTAGCCCAGGCTGGCTTCAAACGTGCTGTTGTGTGTATTAACTCAGTGCAAGTTAGTGGATTACATGGTTTTCTCATGGGTCTAGGTCAGGGCTCTGCAGTCAGTATGCCAGCAAGGCTAGCTTCTTGAAATTTCAAAAGGGGCAACTCTGGTCCTGAGCCTCCTCTCCTGCAGCTCTGGTCCCAACCCTCCTCTCCTGCAGCTCTCGTCCCAGGCCTCCACTCCTGTAGCACTGGTCCCAACTCTCCTCTCTTGCAGCACTGGTCCCAACTCTCCTCTCTTGCAGCACTGGTCCCAACTCTCCTCTCTTGCAGCACTGGTCCCAGGCCTCCTCTCCTGCAGCTCTGGTCCCAGGCCTCCTCTCCTGCAGCTCTGGTCCTGAGCCTCCTCCCCTGAAGCTCTGGTGTTGTTGGCAATCCACAGTGTGTTGAGTCAGCCTTCCATCCCTGTGATGAAATACCTGAGACAATCAACTGAAAAGGAGGAGAGTTTGATTTTGACTCAGGGCCTCAAAGGTTTCAGGCCACCAACATCTGGCTCTGTTGCCTTGGGCTTGGTCAGCACAGTGGAAGCCAGATGGGGACGCTACTCACCTCACAGCAACCAAGAACTAGAGAGAGGAAAGGGCAGGGTCCCAATGTTCACTTCAAGGCTGCATACCACACACTAATTTCCTTCTACCTGGCCCCACCTCTGGAAGTTTCCACCACCTCCCAGTCACACCATGAGTTGGGGACCAGGCCCTTGACACAGGGGCTCCTGGGCACATTCAAGGTCTAACTATGATACCTGGCTTACAGAACCATCGTCCAATCATCTGCCGCCATCATCACAGGCCTCTTCCTGGCATCTCCTCTGTTTCTGAATCTGCCCGTGGTGCTCGTAAGCAAGTCTGGGAAGTTTCAAGCCAGCTCGACTTTATCTTAGTCATATCTGCAGGATCCTGTCTCCCAACCAGTCCACATTCCAAGGATCTGGGTTTACCTGGGTCTTGAGGGAAATTGTTCAACTCAATATTTGACATACAATAACAGAGCAAAGGCATCATTTCTGTGTACTTTCTTCTGTCTGTCTGTCTCTGTTCCCTCCCTACTCTCCATTTCTCGGATCACATACTCTGGAGTAGGTCAGTTGCCATGCTGGAGTGCCCTCAGACAGCCGTGGGATAGGCCCCTGTGGTGGGAAGTTGAGGCTTCTAGCTAAAGGGTGAGTTCAGAAGCAGGTCCACCAGCCCCAGTAAAGTCACCTGACATTGTACCTGCAGCCTCAGGGCAGACCCAGATCCAGAGTCATATGGCCAAGCTGTCTCTGTCTTCCAGGTTCAGAAGAGCCACGTTAATGCAGGTTCTCTGCTCTCGGTTACTAAGTTGCGGGGGAGGTCGTCATGTGGGCCAGCACAGACAAGGGGACAGGTCAGCCACAGTCTAGTAAAGAACATTGGAGAACCTCGCATGGGGTGGAGTCGGAGAGAAGCTGTGGAATGTTCTGGGGTGAGGGCTGTTTCTGGCTCTGAGTGTCTGTCACCCAGAGAGAACTCTCTTCAAGGCCTAATGGCACAATGTTTCTAGAATGAACTGAAGATGGTGTCTCTCTTTTGGCCTCCTGCACAGCAGAGGGAAGATGTCTGCTAGTGCGCGTGTTGGGGGGGGGGGGCACATAGGCCCTCTCCTTTCACTGCCCTTTGTCTCCCGTTTTGGTTTTCCTGGCTTCCTCAATCACAGTCAACAGCTGTGAGCGGCTCTCCACCATGCTGGCAGGCCTTCTCGAAGCTATGGAGGAAAAGTGCGACCCGGTCTCGTGAGTTATAAATGAGTCCATTAAGGGAGGCGGATTCACTAAAAGGCTGCCTTAGCTCCACCTGGTCCAAAGCCTCCCTTGCATGATCGATGACTCCAGAGCCTGCAAACGGTCCTGAACCGAGGTGCATTCTTAATGCCTCAAAAGTTTCCAATTAAAGGCAAATGGCTCTTGGCAAAGTGCAAAGCATTTTTACTAACTAAAATAAATACCTGGGCAGGCTCCATGGTTTATGACTTCTTCACACAGCTGAGAATAAGCAGCTAAGGAGTCAGGGGTGAGGGATGGTAGGAACAGGAGGCCCGTCACGCCTGTGAAAGGTACCCCAGAAAACAGTACTGGGGTGGCTCTCCTGGGTGCCTGGGCTGGGAAGTCCTGCACATGTGGACTTTGGTTGTTGCTGTTGTTTGAGACAGGGTCTCATGAAGCCCAGGCTGACCTCATACTCTCTGTGTAGCTGAGGCTAACTCCTGCCTCCACCTCCCAAGTGCAGGGATTACAGACGAGTGCCAACACTCCAGTTCTGTGAGTTGTTGGGGGATCGTACCCAAGGCTTTGTGCATGCTAGGCAAGCTCTCCATGAACGGAGCTGGGGACCCAGCTTTTCAATCTTCCTAGGCATGCGTGAAGCAGGCGGTGACTAGTGGAGGTCACATGGAGACTACCCTCAGCCTCTCGGCTTCCACTGTGCCCCTCCATAACTGCGCTCTGAGGCTCTTTCTGTGCCAGCCTCACAGCTCTGAGGTAAAGGAGATTGGGCAGTGAAGGGGTTTAGGGTTCTGGGAGCTTAGGAGTCAGCATCGCCATGGCTACCATTTCCTCTGTAGTCAGTCCTTTCCTGGGATGGCTCCCTGCCCTCAGCAGGTGTTTTCTCTCCCTTGTTCTCCATCCTGGACACACTGGCTGGTGCTGCTGGACCTGGGGTCTGTAGCAGGCTGGAGTCTTGAAGACAGAACATGTTCTGAAGGCACTATGCCATTTGGGGAGTAAGAGAGGCATTGACATTGCAGCTTTTAGAACCCCTAGAAGTTTCACCTGAACCACTGGACCAAAAGGGAATTAATTGTCCCTTCTTTTCTTCTCCCAGCTCAAGGAGTTGGGGCCGCCCCCTCCCTCCATCATTTCCCAGCCCCTCCCTTCCCCTCTCCCCCTCTCTCAGTGCTCATGGTGCTTGTGGCCAATACATGGCCCCTTTCAAGGACCATGGAGCCTAACAAGGATGAAGGGCCTAGCCGGGGACGGAAGAGAAGCTGTCCTGGGAAAGGGTCTGACCTATCAGTTGGGAAGGGACAGTTTCTGAGCAGCTGGCATTTCCGGTGTTGGTGATCCTAAGCCATTGTATATGTCTTGAGCTGAGAGTGGGAATTATTGTCCCTACCTGCCAGGCCACCCTTCCTGTGCCCCAGTTAGCTAGGCAGCCATGAGTCAATACCCCACACATTTGATTCGTAGAGAGGACCCAGCTTCAAACTGGGACTTTGGGGCAAGACACAGGACTACCACAGCTCAGAGTCAGCACTGGGAAGGTGATAATGGATTGGAAAAAAAAAATAGCTGGAGCAGCCTGGACACTGTGTCCTGACCACCAAGACACGGGGTTCCCACTGCATCCCACGGGGTTCCAAATATGGCTGGCTGAGGCACGGCCACCTCCTGCTGTCTGTGAATCATGCAAGTGCTCAAGGTTGGGCCTTCAGACATGCAGGACCTGGTACCAGAAGCCAAGGGGCCCTTATGCAGTCCAGCTGCCCGCCACAGTCCTGTCTGGATGCCTAACAGTCTCAGGAGGGAGGCAGTGTGACCCACTCTGCAGATGGCAACTCAGTGTAGCTCTTTCAGGTCCCTGGCCTAGGGAGGAGCCATGCTGGAGATGACGCTGACTCAGCCTGTACTGAGACAGCTGCTGGGGCCTCTTCTGTACTGGACTACATTCATGGCAGCCAGGCTTGGGGACTCCTGTGGATGGGTAGAGGTGGCCTGAGGGTTCTCCAGGTGGCTGGGGTCCTAGCCCTGTGTGAGAACCCAGAGTCTGGTGTCACCTCCCCCAGGAGGGGGCACTGAAAGGAGGACAGCCGCTGGTTGCCTGCCACGGGCATCCCAGGCACTCATAGTAGTAGGTTGAGCCTCAGCCTTCCTTCCTGGTTGTGTCCCATGGTTGGGACAGCCTTTCTGTCCCAGTGGGGTCTCATTTGTCCCACGTATGGTGTGGTTTGTTGTCAGTCATCGAACAACTCCCTTCTGATTCCACCTTCTCTCGTGAAGTTGGCCTCTGACAGCTGGAGGCTCACTTTCCTGGTGACCCATGACCTCCCTTCAGGTTACCGTGTTCCTTAGAACCCAGCCCTGTCTTCTAACAGGTACTTTAGGACATATAGCCACAACTAGCACACGATTCATTAAAAAAACAAAATAATCTGGGAGGTGGTACCTTTAATCCCAGCACTAGGGAGGCAGAGGCAGGCGGATCTCTCTGAGTTTGAGACCAGCCTGGTCTACAAGAGCTAGTTCCAGGAAAGATTCCAAATCCTGTCTCGAAAAAAATAAAATAAAATAAAACCTAGAAATAGTAAAAGGATACCTTGGGTCGCATAAGTAGGAGGCACACAGGCTCTAAACAAATGGAACCCGCAGCTTGTACTATGAGTGTGCTTGACTCGGGCTCGTGGTGGCTCTGGGTGCTTGTTTCTTTGTATGTTTCACTCTTATGAGCCTTTATTAAGGAGTCCATGGTTGTACTTCCTTCCCTCCTGAGCTATCCTCAGATCTGGCCCTGCCCTCCTCCCAGACTCTCCTTCCCATGGCAGTCCTTAGACAGGGAGGACAACATTGCTCATTGCTGGAGTTCTGTCCATCCTGGCTCTATGAAAGACCCAGTACCCCAGATCAGCCCTCAGAAAGGGAAGTGTTCCTAAAATAGTCAGATACGATGTTCCCAAAGTGTCTCCATCCCATCCGCTCATCCTGAGAGGCCCCACCACTCTCTCACTCTCATTCCTAACAAGCCAGGAAACCATTCCCTGAGATTCATGGGTAATAGTGAACTCAGACCCTTTTAGAGTTCCCCAGCCCAGGCCTCCTGGGAACCCATCCTCTTTGCCGGGGGTGGGGGGGGTGGGGGTGGGTACGGCTGCCTCCCTAGGACTGGAATCTGAAGTGAGAAGAGCCTGTCCACTGGGGCACCCACCAAAGGTGAGAGGCACCTGTGACTGGCCAGGAACACAGGGTTTTCTGGCAATGGGTACCTTCATCGGCACCCTGCACCTGCCGAGGGCCATGTCCTCATCTTGGAGTGTTATGAGCTGGACTGAGTTCCTGTGAGAAGTCATGCTGAGGTCCTCATTGCTAGGACATTGTGATGCTCTTTATTTGGAACTGGAACCACCACAGATGTGACAGGTTACAGTGAGGTCATCTGTATCAGCAGTGTCATCCAGCACGTGAGACATCATTAGAAGGACACAGGCAGACACAGGAGACCATGGCCCCACGGCCTCAAAGGCAGGGACTGAAGCATTACAGCCACAAGCCAAGGAGAAGCCAAGCTCGGCAGCCTCCACAGAAACCAGCAAAGGCAGGGGGCACTTCCCCAGCACTTTCAGAAGGAGCATGGTCCAACCAGCACCTTGAAATCCACTTTCCAGACTCCATAACTGTGGCAATATGTTGAAACCACTAAGGTTCGGGGCCTTTGGGCAGTCCCAGAAAATTCATAGCTCATTATCTCATCATGGAATAAAGTTAAAAGCCCCTACCCCCAAACCTACCCCTCACCCAGAGGAACTTCAATGGCTGTTCCCATGCACAGCCTTAGTCCTGGTGGTACCGAGAGGGATCTTCTGGGACTGAGCTAAAACCTCCCTGGCCATTTACGCCTGGGTCCTTGGGCTGGCTTTACATAGATGAAAAGTATTCCTATAGACATAGACACACTTTCACAAAACTGCCCTTGGTGGACACTGAGCCCTATCCCCCCCCCCTTTTCCCTTCCCCTCCCACTCTTGCTCTCCGCCCTCATCCCTTGCTTTCACTCTCAAATCTCTCGACTCTTTAAAGCAATGAGAAAACACAGACCTTTCTGATTGCAAATGTTTTTAAATGCCTGCGTATTAATGACTGGTTGAGTATGCATGCCGGCGAGTGGAGGGCTATCCTTCTTGTCTTAAATGAGAAAAAGTCATAGGAAAAATGGGCTTTGTGTTGTCAAACATTACTCTGAGCAGACGCCCTCTGAGCGCCCGGCTCTGGGGGCTTCCTGAAGCCAATTGCATTTTTCCCGGAGTGTGTTTAACGTCAGCACCTTGAGGAGCTTGGCTGAGAAGAGCCCTGAAGCCCAAATATTTACACAGCCAACCCTCGAGCCCCATGGAAATGACCTCAGGAACATTGTTTTTAATTCATGAGATGTGGAAAGGAACGGGAGGCGAGGCCTTTTCAACACTTCTTTCTGGACAGTGGGGGCTCAGGGATAGGGTCCCTGGGTAGGTCTTCTCTGGATCCAGCTTCCTTAGTCACAGAGCTCAAGCATGTTTCTCCTGTAGAACACAGGTAGCAACAACACAGGTTCTCCGGGGTACAGCAAGGATGGGGCGCTCTGGGGAGGTAGCAGCTCTCCAGGTGAAGGTCTCAGCAGAGAGCCATGCTGCGGGACCCAGGGGATCTGGGTGGGGAAGCTTCCAGAAAAACAGCAATCTGACCAGAAGACACTATTGATCCCCCTTTCCCCTCCCTCCCTCCCTCCCTCCCTCCCTCCCTTCTTTTTTCTTTTCTTTTGAGACAGGTCTCATGTAGCCAGCAGACCTGGAACGTCAGATCCTCCCAACGTTACAGTTGTGAACCACTGCACCTATTTTGCACAGTGATGGGATTGGACCCCAGGGCTTCAGGTATGTTAGGCAAGCATCCTGCCAGTGGTGCTGCGCCCCAGCCCCAGTGCTGTTTCCCTCTCAAACTCGGGGACTTCCCAGCTAAAGAGTAGGTTTGTTTGGAACTGTCCTTTGGCTGCCACCATGCCCCTACCCTCTCCACTGGCCTTCTCCAGCCTCCATTCCAACATGTACACTGACGAACCCTGGTCCCCAGAGTCTTGCCTGTTTTAGGTGCAACAAATCCTCCAAATCTATTGGTCCTTGGGACATCTCTTTAGCCAACATGCCAACCCCCTTGTCCCCCAGGCTGTGTCTCTCTGAGGGGCAAGTTCTGCAATGGTTCCTTGAGTTCTCCAGTTGTTTAGACTCTAGTTGCCTGGAGTAGAATCTTAACACACCTTCTCTTTATCTGCCCTCCCCAATCCTGCATCACACCCCCCTTCCCTTTCTGACTTGCCCTCAGGTAAGCTACCTGCCCTGCAGGCTTAAATGCAGGCTAGCTTCTGGAGGGACCCAAAAGGTGTGCTTTCTAAACTTCCAACCAGCCTAATTATGCTACCACGATCTATATGCCTTTCTCTCCCCGTTGTCATGACTTCCACGAGATGGTGGATACCCACTTTGGAATGGCAAACAATAAACCTTTTTTTTTCTCCTCCAAGTTGCTTTTGGTCACATTATTTCATTAAAGCAACAGAAAAGTAACTAATACTGAAATTGATACCAAGACATAGGGGTGCTGTTGATAAACCTGACCACGTGGCCTTTCTACCTTTGGATTATTTTGTGGGAAACTCTTTAACTATGGGCAGGAAAAGTGTCATGTGTTGTGAGCGTGCTTCCAAGAGCAGCTTACCATTCTGTGCAAACTTGAAAGTCAGAGATGTTGAAAGAAACATGGACAAAAAAGTTCCAGCTCACAAGGTTTTGGAGGGAAGCAAAGACACTCCCAGGACCTGGGCTAGAGACTGTGTGATAAGTTAGTTAAAACTCTGGCTGCATTACGACTGTGTGTGTGAGGATGGATTAAAAAGTAGCGGGATAATTTCTTTGGTGGAAGAAATTTCAAGACAGCACATTGTTGAGTCTGTGGCACAGTTATTACTGATTGCTCTTATACTGGTTTACAATTTAAAAAAGCAATAAAAATTTTAATGCACAGTTTGGAGAGGAAAAGAGCACTAGGCAGCTTAATGTGACAGCCAAGATGCGCTGAAAGAGGCTGTAATTGTGACAGGCCACATCCAAACAGGCTACGGGTACAACGGAGAGGCCCAGCTTTCCTAAGTAAAGGAAAATTCTTCCTGCCTGACACCTCTGGCTGGGACACCAGCTCTTTTCCTGTCCTTGGACTTAAACTGAAATCCAGGCTCCCCTGAGATTGCAAGCCTGTCAGGCTTAGGTCAAGGACCATACCACCAACTCTCTTGGGTTTTGGTCTTTGGACTCATCCTGGAGCCAAATCATGGGCTTCACTGAGCCCTAAGTGTGCTGGCTTACCATAAAGATCTGGGGGTTTACATAACTTCATAGTCCCATGAAACCAATACCCCCAATCTTTACCATGTACAAGGACTTGTGACACACACACACATCTTTATGGATCATGATATACACAGGTATGTAAAGTTAGAATAGATGTCAGTTTGGTTTCTCTGATGTGTTCTTACCAAGGCAGATTGTGAGAATATGTATTAGGCTTTTGTTACTGTGATGAAGTTTCTACCCTGCACAGCTCAGGGGAGGGTCCTCTGGTTGGTTTTGGTCACTAGTTCACAGGTTCCAGTCTGTCATGGTCAGGCAGAGAGAGTGTGTGTGTGTGTGTGTGTGTGGGGAAATACCCGTGTTAGAGGGCTTTCCATGTTTTCTTCCTTATTCTCTCTGTCCCCCTAGTAGTGCCATTCAGGGCAGGACTCCCCACCTTAGCTAATCCTTTCTGGAAAATTTCCCAAAGACATTCTTAGGTGCTTTTCAAAGTGCCCAGACATTTCTCAATCTAGTCAGACTGGCAATCAAAAGCCACCATCACAGCGTGGCTCTGGGGGAACAGGATTTTTTAAATGAGTTTACTGAATTGGTCCTGGGGTTTCAGGGAGGTTCTCTAATAGGGTTACATTTGAAGACATAAACTACTGCTTCCGATAGTCAATGAAGCCCTTGCTATAGGCAATTCTGTCACCATGATTGGGGACATCTCAACACTGAGAACAGTGAGAAGCTGAGTGCCTGCTGCTGGAAGCACCCTGGCTGTGGGATTTGGGGATGGCACAAACAAATACATGTGGATTTTGGTACAGGGGAATGCAGTGATACCATAATAAAGATCTAAAAATACGAGTTGTCTTTGAGACCAGATCATAGCAAGATGATGGGAAATTTTGAGGTGTACATGAGTAGAGTCTGAATTTCAAGGCAGGAACTTTGAAAGGGACATGTGCATAAAATTCTTCCATGACTCTCTCAGGTGGGCACATGGACAGTGCCTTAGAACTGGAGACAGCTAATCTTTGCTGAAAGTTGCCAAGAGCCTGGCTAAGTAACATTCTAGTGTCTGGCGGGAATTGATGAAACCACACATTTAGTTCAGAGGGTTTCTATGCTGAGTCGAAGGCCCAAGCTGCTTCTCTGTACTGCTGATAAAGGTGCAGGACAGTCTTCCCACACTGCACAGGACGGTCTCCCCACACTGCACAGGACGGTCTCCCCACACTGCACAGGACGGTCTCCCCACACTGCACAGGACGGTCTCCCCACATTGCAAATGTTATAAGATGGCCTCTTCTCAGTGCCTGTGAAGGCCCAATCTAGCCTTTCTATACCATTCTGAACTGTGTGAAAGGAGAGAGAAACATTTGGTAAAAGGAAACCAGAATTTAGAAATTGATTAAATTCACAGCCTGTGTTGAAAAAAAATAAAAAGTTTGTGGCTGGTTGGGGAGATGGCTGGATAAGTAGAGTGGGTGCTGCGAGAGCATGAGGACCTGAGTTTAATCCTGAGAACCCATGTGAAGAAGCTGGGCATGGAGGTGCACACTTGGAGACAGGCGTCTAGGTCAAAAAACAGGAATGATACACAAGATTGACCTCTATCCCACCTTATATGTGTATGAATGTGCAAACACCACATTGTGTGCAAAGAAAAGAAAAGCTTAAGAAAGAATGCTAAAGGTGTTGGTGAGATTAAGGGTGGCCTTATCAGCCATGTCAGCACACACTAAGCTCGAAATGACTATACCCAAGAGACTCTGCTTGTTGGGGCCAGAGGCAGGCTCGGAAACCCTGGTGTTATGTAAGATGGAGTTCCAGAAGGTCTGATGGAGTATGCTTTGCTTGGTTTTGAACTTGCTTTACTCATCAGCCCCTTAAAAATACCATTGATTTTTATCTCACTAATCATTATTATTAATTATTTGTGTGTGTGTGTGTGTGTGTGTGTGTGTGTGTGTGTGTGTGTGTGTGTGTAGATGAGGACAACTAATGTGAGTTAGTTGTTCTGTGGACTCCAGGGACAGAACTCAGGTTGTCAGGCTTGGTGGCAAGCACTTTTACTCACTGATCCATCTTGTCAACCTAGAGCTCAGCACTCCTTTCTCCTGTCACATACTCCCTCCTGGAAGGAGCATGCCATGCTCTATGTGCCTGGCATTTGGGGAGCACATAATTTGTTCTGGCTTCAGAAGTCCACAAACAGGAGGAACCTCCGACGAGTCTCACCCATACCTGGTTTTTAGACTCTGGACTTGAAACTGATGTTGGAATGGGTAAG
The DNA here is from genome assembly GCF_003668045.3 of Cricetulus griseus. NCBI lineage: Eukaryota > Metazoa > Chordata > Mammalia > Rodentia > Cricetidae > Cricetulus > Cricetulus griseus. Next base: position 268,540,203 of record NC_048596.1, on the reverse strand, counting down.
AATTTAGGAGCTGTCAAAATGAATTGGAATTATTTTACCTGTGAGAAGGCTATGAACTTGGAGGAGGCGGCTATAGGCAAAATAGTGTGGACTGAGTTGTGCCCCTTCTCTAGATTCCTATGTTGAAGCCCTAATTCCCAAACAAAGATGGGAGAAGAAGGGAGGTAAGATAGGTCAAGTGAGTAGGCTCTGAGCTGAGAGAATTGGGCTCCTTTAAAGAAAGGAAGGCAGGCGCTGAGGAGGAGACGTCCAGTTGGTACAGCGCTTGCTTTGCACGCATGAGGACCTGAACCCATGTAAGAAACCAAGTGTTGTTGCATGCACCTGTAAGCCCAGTGCTGGGGAGGCGGAGAGAGGCTCCTGGGGCTCACTGGCCAGCCAGTCTGGCCACATGGGTGAGCTCCAGGGTCATCTATTGCTGTGAAGAGACACCATGACCACAGCAACTTTTAAAAAGGAAAACGTTTAAATGGGCCTGGCTTACAGTTCAGAGGTTTAGTCTATTGTCATCATGGCAGGAAGCATGGCAGCAGCAGGCAGACACGGTGCTGGAGAAAAAGCTGAGAGTTCTACATCCAGTTGGCAGGCAGCAGGAAGTGAACTCTTAGCCAGTAGGCCTGGTTTGAGCATTCGGAGCCCTCAAAGCCCATCCCCTAGTGACATGCCTCTTCCAACAGGGCCATGTCTCCTAACAGTGCCACTCCCTTGGGCCTATGAGAGCCATTTTTACTAAAACCACCACAGTCTCGCTCAAGGTTTGAGGGAATACAGTCCATCACTGCAGGGAAGGCATGGCAGCAGGAATTTAGGCAGCAGCTAACCTTCAATCTGCAGTCAGGAAGCAGGGACAGTTGAATGCTGGTGCTCACTCCCTTCTCTCTTATCGGTTCAGGACCTGCGCCCATGAGATGGCACCATCCACATTTAGGACCCATCTTCCTATTTCAATTACCCCAGTCTAGAAACTCTCTCACAGGCGTTGTCTCCTTGGTCTTGTCCAGTTGACCACCAGTACTAACCATGCACACACAGCCACAACAAATGTCTACCCACAGAAATGTGTGAACAAGTACATACATGCACACATGCACACATGAGTACACACACACAGTACTTGTAAACAATAAAGTAAAAAGAAGTGTCCTGTAAAGACCACCTATGGGAAACTGGTCCTCAGTCAACATGTTAGCAGATGGAGTGTGAGACCTGTGTAATGTGAGCAGGAAGCCTCTTGCAAAAGCCCTGTGAAGTCACCACAGGGGTAACGCTGTCAGTTGCGGGTGCTGAAGCTTGGTGTGTGAACCCTGCTGTGTTCATACACACATGATACCTGCTTCTGTGAGTCCTTCTCTGCAGCTCACCTTCTCAGAAGGTTGAGAGGTTACTCTGGGGATCCCACTTGCAGCTTTGTGCTGAATATTTTTATATTAACTTGATACAAGATGAAGTCATCTGAGAGGAGAGAACCTCAGTTGAGAAAATGCCTCCTTAAGATCAGGCTGTAGGCAAGCCTGTAAGTTCTTTTCTTTTTTTGTGTGTGTTTGTTTGTTGTAAATTTTTTTTATTAGTTCAAATTAGGAACAAGCTTGCTTCACATGTCAATCCCTTCTCCCTTTCCCTCCCCTCCCCCCCAAGCCCTCCCCCCCCCCGACCTCCCACCTGCCCCCCATCCACCCTCCACTCCCCAGGCTGGGTAGGGTCCTGGATGGGGGTGGGGGGCTCCCCAGAGTCCACCACATCATCCTGGGACGGGCCTAGGCCCTCCCCCATGTGTCCAGGCCGAGACGTGGGATGGGCTCTCAAAGTCCCTTCTTATAACAGGGAAAATACTAATCCACTACCAGGGGCCCCCTAGAGTGCAGAGGCCTCCTAATTGACATCCATGTTCAGGGTTCTGGATCAGTCCCAGGCTGGCCTCCCAGACAGCAGTCTGGGGTCCATGTGCTCCCCCTTGTTCAGGCCAGTTGTTTCTGTGGGTTTCACCAGCCTGGTACCGACCCCTTTGATTTTCATTCCTCCCTGTCTGCAACTAGGTCCAGAGTTCAGTTCAGTGTGTATCTGTGGTGTCTGCCTCTGCTTCCATCAGCCACTGGATGAGGGCTATAAGATGGCATAAAAAGTAGTCATCAGTCTCATTATAGGAGAAGGGCATTTAGGGTAGCCTGTCCACCATTGCCTAGATTGTCAGTTGGTATCATCCTTGTAGATCTCTGGAAATCTCCCTAGTGCCGGATCTCTCCTCAGACCTATAATGGCTCCCTCTGATATGGTATCTCTCATCCTGCTCTCCTCTATTCTTCCCCCAACTCAACATTTCTGCAACTCTATTTCCTCCTGTCTCCTCTTCTCCTCCTCTCATTCTGGAAGCTCCCTCTCCCCTACCCTCATGCTCCCAATTAGCTCAGGAGTTTTTTTTTTTTAAAGATTTTATTTATTTATTTATTTATTTATTATACAGTGTTCTGTCTTCATGTATCTTTTCAGGCCAGAGTGGTGCCAGATCTCATTACAGATAGTTGTGAGCCATCACGTGGTTGCTGGGAATTGAACTCAGGACCTCTGGAAGACCAGTTAGTGTTCTTAACCTATGAGCCATCTCTCCAGCCCTGTAAGGTATTTTCTGAATTAGTGATTGATGGTGGAGGGCCCAGCCCATTGCACATGGAACCATCCCTGTGGTGGTGGTCCTGGGTTCTGTAAGAAAGCAGGCTGAGCAAGCCATGAGAAGAAAGCCAGTAAGCAGCACCTTCCATGGCCTCTGCATCAGCTCCTGCCCCCAGGTTCCTGCCCTGACTTCCTTCAATAACAAACAGTGATGCGGCAGTGGAAGCCAATTGAACCCTTTCCTCCCCGATTTGCTTTTGGTTGAGGTGTTTCATCACAGCAATAGTGACCCTAACTAAGACAAGCTTCAAAAGTACTTCCTGAGTGCCCTGGTCCAAGGGGTTCTGGTAATTCGTGGGTCAAGAGGGGGACTAAGCCTGAAAATAAATGGGCGGGAAAGAAAGAGCGAGACCAAGCAAGGGTTGTCAAGGTCTGTTTATTGAACTTAAGCAAGGAGCTTTTAAAGAGAAAGGAGGAAGTAAAGAAAGAGGAAGTAAGGGGGGGAGGAGTGGGTGTTTTAACGCCCTCAGGCCTGGGCAGGTGTCCTGGAACTTTCCTGTGGTTTATCTCGAACACTCACCTAAGGGGTGGGGTGCTTGACTAAATTGGTGGTTTAGCATGGAGGTCACCAGGCCTCTTGTAAAGGAGACTTTTATATCTGACCAGGGCTGGCTCCTGACACCTGGGGAAACCCTTCCTGATTAGCTAGCCCTGGGCAGCCTGAAGCTTCCTGTGGTACTAAAAGGACCTCTGGTGTTTGGGTCTATCTTTGTAGAGCCAACGTCCCAAGACCTAGCTGGGGATCTCTGAGGGCCATGCCTCAGCCTGTCCCAGAGAGTCCTCGTCTTAGAATAGAGTCGCATGTTAGAAGAGCCTGAACCTGCTGGGAGCTGCTGCTCCCTCTTGTGAGCCAGACCATGATGGAGACCTGTGGGGCTGAACACTTGAGGGGCAGCAACAACCACTTCCAGTTGACAAACTAGACTCGCCTGTGAAGAGGGAACCTCAGTTGAGGAATCACTGAATGAGACTGGCCTGTGGGCATGTCTGTGGGGGTATTTTCTTAACTGTTAATTGGGGCAGGAAAGCCCAGCCCACTGTGGGCAGTGCCATCCCTAGGCAAGTGGGCCTGGACTATGTAACAAAAATAGATAAGCAAGTCAGATGTGGCAAGCCAGTAAGCTGCACTCCTCCATGGTCTCTGCTCCAGTTGCTTGGATTCCCCTTGAGGATGCAGCCTGTAAGCTAAATAAACCCTTTCCACCCCCAACTGGCTTTGGGGACAGTGTTTTGTCATAATGACAGAAAATAAAGTAGAACAACAATTCTTGAGCAGGGATGTACCACTAGCTGTACCCTGTCCTGCCTGTCTTCTCCCCCTGCATGAGATCATGATGATAGGAAGGGACACCATGGAAGTGCAGAGCACCCAAGGGTGTCTTAGAAACCATCAGCCATCTTCTAGTGGTCATGCGTCTATCTAGGAGCCCCAGTCCAGGTCCCTGGGCATGTGGGAGTGCTCTGGGGTTCCTGGCCACCAGCCTTACAGTTAGTGAGGAGCTGGCAAATAGACTTTCTCTGGCCACCAAAGTGTCAAATGTTGACACACTCGGAACAAGTGTCTAAGGCCTTCACTGTCTGATAACTTCTAGGGCAGTACAGGGAATGAGTCCAGACCCAGGGTGGGTGAGGATGGGGCAGGTTCCAGGCTAGAGGTGACACTTCAGAGGGGACAGTCATATCAGATTTGCAAGAGGATGAGATGCAGGGGTCAGTCCCTGGCATCAGCGCTGGTTTTGACACCCTGCCTGTGACCACAATTGGGTCCTTGACTGCACGCACATCCATCTTGCCGGCATCACACGGGACTGACTGTGGTGGCATGTGGCAAGATCCCCCACATTGGTCACTCTCTTTTTTTCTTTCTTTCTTTTATTTATTTATGTATTTTTACATATTTGAATTACAAACAAGATTGAATTACATGACGATCCCAGTTCCCTTCTCCCTCCCTTCCTCCTCTACCACCCCCCCAACTAAAATCCGACCTGTCATATGTCCTTTCTTCTAATCTACACCTGACTCAAAATTTCTGCTTCCTCATGTTGGTCACTCACTTTACACACAGTAATAAAATGACGATGGGAGTTGCATCAGGAGTGATGTGTCTATGGAGGATTCTAGGTCCCAGGTGTACTGGGGTGGTCCCAACAACACATCTCACAGAAGCAGCCACTGCCACAGCCACAGCCTAGCCACAGCCACAGCCACGGGGGCTGAAATGTGTGGTATTCCCATAGTAGTTGGCTTTCAAGCCTTCTCTAGGAATTCAGTGTTTGGAAAATGCACACAGCAGGTGCTACCTAAGTGCTTGCTGTCCTGGCAGCAATTGTCACCTGATTGCACTTGCTCTGAGAAGTGGGACAGGCCTGGATACCTGTCTTAGTTAGGGTTTCTATTACGGTGAAGAGACATCATGACCACAGCTACTTTTATAAAGGAAAACATTGAATTAGGAGGCTCACAGTTCAGAGGCTCAGTCATCATGGCAGGACATGGCAGCACGCAGGCAGACGAGGTACTGGAGAAGGAACTTCGAGTTTTACATCTTGATCCCACAGTCAACCGGAAGTGGTCTGTGTGGACTGAGCATATATGAAACCTCAAAGCCCACCCCCACAGTGACACACTTCCTCCAACAAGGCCACACCTGCTCCAACAAAGCCACACCTCCTAATAATGCCACTCCCTATGACCTTATGGGGGCCACTTACATTCAAGCTGCCACATTCCTTTTCCTTCTCTGCGTGCAGCCACCTGTCCTGGCCCCCATTTCTCACCAGACTGGGGATCAGGTCTTAGAACCATCTGCCCACATGAGCAGAAGGCTTCCTTGGCCTGCTTTGCACCTGAGGAATGGTCTTGCCTTCAGAGTCCCTTATGAGAAGCAATCCAGACCCGCCAGCAGCTCTCCAGTTCTCTGCCTGTTCCCAGCTCTAAGCCAAGCCTGTTGGGCAGAAGCTCAGCCCACACCATCCCTTAGACTCCAAAGAGGCCTTACTGCTCTGATCCCATCCATGGTGCTCAGCCCAGTCAGTGTGCTGGCCTGGCCACTATGACATGACATCAGGCTACTGCCTGTCCAAAAGACTACAGAGTCCCCCGGAAGAATGACTTTAGGATGTCACCCAAACCTGCCAGACAGTCACCAGTGCGTGGGCTGGTGAGGTTTTGCAACTGTCCTCTCTCTCATGTGTTCCCCTAAGCCCCTCCCCCCACTGGTGGCCCCTTCCGCCTGTGGCCAGCAACTGGTGGTTGTGTTTAAGTGAGTAATTTGGCCCCCGTTTAAGGAGAGGAAGTAATAATAGTGGCCTTAATTGTCCAAATTACTGCTGGCCCTCTGAGTTTGACATTTGCCTAATGACGGCAGATGGAAACCTGACCTGAGGCCCAGGGCGGGTGGGCAGTGATGACTCCTGGGAGTGTCCCCAAAGTCAGCCAAGCCTCTGCTGGCCGTGCCCCCCCCCCCGGAAGATGAACCACTTGGCCCAGACACTTGCAAACCAGAGCCCAAAGAGGGAGCCACTGCCCACTGCGTTAAGTGTGGCTGGAGACAAGCAAGCCATCTTCTACTATTTGGTAAGCTTTCTGTTTGCACCAGATAGAGCACTGTCCATTCAAAACTGAAGAATAGATCCCCAACCCTTCAGCATTGGATGTGCTTGCTTCTGGTAGTTGTTGGTATGTGACGTTTAGGTGAGACTCCTGTAGTACTGGCTGGAGCCCAGGTGAGCTTCCTGCTGTACTGACTCCCAGATGAAAAATGCATGTTTGTACTGGCATCTGTCTGAGTGAGGAGAACCTGCTGTATTGGCATTCAGGTGAGATGTCCACCATACTGGCATCCAGGTAAGAAACTCCTGCTAGACCAGAATTCAAGGGAGGCATCTGCTGCATTGATGTCCAAGTGGGAAGAACCTGCCTTACTGGAGTCCAGGGAGATACCATACTGAAGCTAAGGTAAGACACTTGCTCTATTGATATCCAAATGAGACACCTACCATGCTGTCATCCAAGTAAGACACCTGCTGTATCAATATCCAGGTGAGATACTGCCTTGCACCACCCAGATGATCAGTATTTGCCATGTGGCATTCATGGGAGATACATGCCACACTAGTATCAGGTGAGACATGCCTCCTCAGCTTGGCACCCGGTAGATCCATGGGTGGCCCTATTGTCAACTACCATCATCTGGCAGTGCCTTTGCCATGATGTCATACATGTGAGTGAAGCCTTGACATGAAACATTCCTGTCTGTGGGCTTAACGTTGAGTGCTTAGAAGTTCCAGGTCATGGGGCTTCATGGGTCATAGCTTCTAAAAGCCAGAGAGAACATATCAGGCTATACAGCATGTCTCCCCCCACACACCCTGTGGCCCTGTAAGACCCCACTGCCACTACTATCATCAAAGAGTGGATGTCTCACCAAAGACTTATCCAGAGGGCCTGAGATGACACTGTCTGGTCATGCTGGCTGTGAGCACACCTCCTCCCAGTTTAGCACAGGAACAGAGGCTCATCTAACCTGAGAAGCCCAGAAGGGTTTCTACAGGCCCAACAGGCCCCAGGGGTGACCTAGAAGCACCCGCCACCTGCCTCCAAGCTCATGCAGGGATCTCTTGGGTACAGGAAAAGGCCAAGAGCAGCAGAGTCTAGGGGCCATTGGAACCCTAAAGAGGTGGTCTCACTCCTGCATATTTAGGGAGTTGAAGCTACCCCCACCTACTGGGGCTGAAGCCATGGTTGTCAAGGAGTCCCTGGAGGCTCAGGTTCCCTGCTTGGGGGATTCCTAATACTGACTCTCATCCAGCGGGTGAGGGTGGGGCGTCAGACTCGAGATGTTAAGACATCTAAGAGCATGCTGCTTTCTTCACTCCCAGCGACCCAGCCACTCCTTCTCTCTTTCTTTCTTTTTCTTTTGTGTATAATACATGTATTTGTGTGTGTACACGTGGAGATTGGAGGACAATCTCTATGTCATTGTCAGGAACATTGTCCACTTCCTCTGAAACAGGGTCTCTCATTGGCCCAGACATCACCAGTTAGGCTAGAATGGCTGGCCATTGAGCCCAGGGATCCTCCTGTCCCCAGTCCCTTAGCACTGGGATTACAAGCACACATCACCACGCCTGGCTTTTCACAGGGTCCTGGAGCAAAAGTCAAGTCTTCATGCTGGTTCAGCAAGTACATTGCCAATGAAGCCATCTCCCCACCACAGCCAGCCCCTTCCCATCTGTGTTTCTAATAACTCTGAGCTCTGCCGTGGTCCTGGCCTGGTACTAGGGTGCAGAGAGGCTGACCTCATGCTGAGACACTGCAATTCCTGCTCCAGATCCATCCACTCTACTCATTCTGCAGCAGCTCTGAGTGCTCCTGGCTGTGGGGAAGGTGAGGGACTGGGACACCTCCCCTCCTTATGCCTCGTGCCTCCATGCAACTCAGGTTCTCCTTATAGGGCCAGGCCCAGAGACCCCTGTGAGCCACTTGTCCCCATGTCTGGGGTTCACGGTGTGTTTTCTGACCCCCCACCCCAGTTCAGAGCTGCGGAGCCCATGACATCGGGTGGGATCTGAGACCTCAGGTGGGGGTGGCTGAAAGAGTCCTGCGTGCCTATAAGGAGGTCATGGAGGTCCTGGACATGCAGATGGTGGGCTTGGTGAGCAAGAGTCCTTGCCCAGTCTGATGAGCACCTCAGGTGGCCATCCTGGCCAGACTCTCATGCTTGTAGAAACTCACTACAGACTGGGAGAGAGGAGTATGGGGGGCACTAGTGGGGTACTGAGTCTGTCTCAAGTACCAGTCCTGGGGAAGAGGAGGAACTAGTGGGGTACTGAGCTTGTCCCAAGTACCAGTCCTGGGGAAGAGTTCCCACTGATCTCACACCACAGCCTCTTATCTTCCACGGAGGGCAGGATGAGCACCCTGAGGACCTTGTAACAAATAAGACTCCTCAGCCTTAACTCACAGTTAGGAGATCTAGTCTCTGGGATGCTAGCCTAGAGCAGAGTGTCCCCATAACCATCACTTATAGCATACCAGCATGTCACCCCCATCAAAGGCACCCACCTCCAGGCATTGCAGGGAGGAGGCATGGGCTGGCTGGGGTGGGAAGGGACTCAAAGATGTGCCCAATCCCACCCAAACCCCTGTGGACTGGAACCTATTTAAACACTTTAGCCACTGGCTAAAAACTCATCCTTCCGTCCACAAGACAGCTGGGGCCTCTGGAAGAGCATAAAAACCTCTTGCTGACACTCGGTCACCTTTATTATACACAGAGGCCCCTCGTCTCCGGCCTCTTGAGAGGGCTCTCCAGCCAGGCTGCTGCCTGCCCTTGATCTGGGCAGTGTAGTAGGCGGGCCTCCCCACCCATCCAGGGAGAGCCTTCCACAGCCTGACTTGGGGGACCCTGGCTCCTAGGGGCTCCAGTCAGGCCATGCCTGTCTCCAGAATGGTTTAGGAACAACTTGCCTATGGTGGGCAGGGCCACTGCAAAACAGCCCAAAGGGATGGGGCAGTCACACTGCTCTTTGAAGCATTGTCCCCCAAACTTCCAACCTTCCAGGGGGCTCTGGCATAACTGTGCATCTATTCTTACTCCATCCACAGCTGCATGTATGTGACACACGTGGAGGAAGGTGTTGTACCAAGCTGCAGAGTTCTGAATTCTCTCACCCTCATTGTCTGCTGTGCATAACCTGGAACAAACATGATCCCTGCTCATGTCCAGGCCCACCTTGCTTTCCTATGTTGAGACATGCCTTTAAAATAGAAGTGGAAGGGGCCAAGGAGATGGCTCAGCTAAGTCACTTGCCATTCAAGTGTAAGGACCAGAATTTGGATTCCCCAGAAATCATTTAAATGCCGGGTGGGTGAGGCAGTCTTGCAAGGTGGAGACGGGATCTCCAGAGCCCTGGCAGCCTTTCCAGCAAGCTCTGGGCTTACTTGGAGACCTTTCTCATTGAATAAGGGGAAAGAGTGATTATTCCCAGCATTAACCTCAGACCTCCACATGCATGCATACTACACACACACACACACACACACACACACACACACACACACACACACGCTCACATGTGTGCAAAACTAACTGGAGTCAAAAACTAACTTCCTCCTGTATCTTTCAGTTGTAGTCGCAGTGTTGTGTGGAAGCAGGCATTCCATCGTATTTCATGAATGAACTCTGGCTGAGATCTCCCCACCCCAGTGTTCTTTCTCCTCCTTCCTCTGGTCAGTCAGCCCCACTGCAGGCGAGCAGTCTCTGGGAGCCACAGCCTACCGCTGCATTAGAATGGGGGGGGGGGCAGCAGTTCAAAGTTAGCACAACCCACTCCCACTCTCTTACCTCACACTATCTCACGGCAAGTGCCGTCACCCAACACTGGGTGACACACACCTGGGTGAGGCTGATTTCTGCCAGGTCCTGCTGCAAGCCATAAACACATGTGTGAGCAAAAGCAAGCCCATGTTCCAAGCTTCCAGAGCTGATGTTCTGATGAAGAATGTCAAGAGGAGACATCTGCAGAAAATGTATTCATTTGTGGGAGATGGGGGCTGTGAAGAAAATCATGTCATGGAGTAGGGTCTATAGTTCTGCAGCAGGTAGAGGTAATGAGAGTCAGAGACATGTGGGATGTCCTAGGTCTTGGGCTCAGATAGCGCAGGGGTAAGGGATACAGTCATCCTGCCCATCAGGGTACAGGGCCAGCTTTGGTGCCCTGCTCCTCGTTTTTCCACTCATGGGCACAAAGAAGCTGCTGTAGTTCCAGACATCACATGCACACAGAAGTGCGATTCTTGAGACCATAAGCCTCTTTCTGGTGTCCTTGTGTTAATCTGTCTGCCTCTCCCACTGTCCTTGACTGAAAAGTGAGAAACGGGGAGAGTGGGGCCTCGAAGTGTGGTGAACTGGACCAGCAGGGACCTCTCAGAACCTGTGCCAGGCAATCCCCAAATGCATTTGACTTCTTTCTCCCAAGGTACCTCTCAGGACTGAATTCTGGGGGCCCCATGGTCCCCTGGGTAGATGTGCTGACGGTAAGAGGGAGCCCAAAAGTAGAGAGTGTTTGGCAGGATGGAACCAGTGTGGGACCCCTGGGGTTGGATCCAGAAGGAGGCTGGGCAGGGTGGTCCTCCAGGGGTTTTAACACTTGTAATTGATAGGACAAGAAACAAACACTTCAGTGGATGGAGGGAAACCAGCCTAGACCTTGAGACTAATTGTGTGTTGTCTTGAGAACTAATCAGGTGGGGTCACGTGAGACCGCCTTGCCTATGAGGAGGCATGAGGCTGACCCAAGGGCCAGCAGATTTTCCAGGGCAAAATATAACCCCACCTTTCTTCCCTGCCAATCCTGCCCTTACACTGCTGCTTGAGCCCAACCTCCCAGTATTGCCCCAGGGCCTTTGCACACATTCTTTCCTAGAACACTTTCCCCCAGACTCCAGTCCACAAAGCTTCTTCTCCCCCACCCAAAGCCCCCTCTTCTGCAGGAAGTCCAAACCATCCCGATCTCCTCCTCCAGGGACCTCCCTTCTCAGCATGGACTCTTCTCTGACTCCATGAGCTAACGGCCCTCGTGTTCTCAGCCTCCACACGGAGCCTGGCTTAGGATAGAGGCCCAAGAATTCACTTATTCTTTGCTTTTAATTCTTTGTTCTATTCCACCACGCACACGTGTGTGTGTGTGTGTGTGTGTGTGTGTGTGTGTGTGTGTGTGTGTGTGCATGGTCTGTGTGGAGGTCAGTTTTCTCCTTCTACCACACGAGTCCCAGGGACGGAACCTAAGGTGGTCAGGCTTGGAAGGCTTCACCCACTATGTCATCGTTCCAGCCCTCATTCCTTCTTCATCTGTCCATTCAAAGGCCAATGGTTCTTGCTGGCGGGCGGGGGGGAGGGTCCTTAGCATCCTCTGGCAAGCTCCCTTTGTCAAGGAGGCAGTCACAGTCACAATAAATGCTAGCAAGCCTGGAGGGAGGAAGCTTGGAGGCTCCTGATACAGTTGTGGAGCAGGAATAGCCAGGCACAGGCACAGGTGGAGGTCAGGGAGTGTTGAGTGCGCCTTTGGAATTCTGTCCCCAGCTCTCGTGGGAAGGAGGGTGTCTGGTGGGTTGGATTTTTATCTCTTCCCCCTGTGGGCAGAAACACCCCTGGTGGTCCCCGGCCTGGCTCCCTGTGCTGGAAGAGTTGTCCCCAGAATCAGGTGCACAGGGTGAGCCCTTGCCTCCCCCTGGCCTTCCCCTCTCTAAGCCCTGTGTTTACAAGAGCAGTCCACAAATCACCAGCCTGTGCTAATGGACCCTGCCCATGGGCCTCTGACAGCCCCAGGAGCTTTTAGGGAAGGCCTTTGACTCCAGTGACCGGCAGTGATCATGGGTGCTCTCTCTCCTCCACCCCCCTGCCTCAGCACAGGCACAAAGGAAAGCACAGGGCTGGAAGATGTTTCCTGCTTTCTTGGAGATTTTCAGGCAAGGTGAGGCCCATCTACACTGGCTTCCCCTGCCACCGCTGCAGTCTGGAGGGAGGCAGAGCTGCAGCATCGGGTATGTGGGGCCAGTGTGACCCACTCTTTCTCTTTGGTCTCCAGACCTCATTGCTTCCAAAGGGGCAGCTCAGCTTGGCCTAGCAGTCAGGCGGCACAGGTGTGAAACCCACCTGGAAATAGCTGGCTCCTGTGGGCATCCTCTCCTACTATACTCCACCACAGGGTGTAGGGAGAGGACCGCCAAGGAAGCAGAGGCCCACCATGTACAGAAGTACCAGTGCTGTGGCTAAGGCCAGCACGGCTCAGATAAAGGATACAGAGTCGAGAACAGGTAGATTTCACCACACAGTGGGAAGGGCTCCTGAGAAGAGCAGAGTGGCAAGTGGCAGGCTCTGCCAGTACTTCAGAGGGTTTGTATGTTTCAAACATGTAGACTCAGTGTAAAAGAAGTTACCACATGACCCACACAAGCAAAGCCACACTCCCATTACCTCCCCCAGAACCTTAGTAATTAATCCATTTGAGGGCTGAAGATGGGGCCTTTGTCCCTCCAACCCTGGGATATTTCACCTGATAAAATATGCTGGTAAAAGGGGCATATCACTTTCAGCTTTTGAGTCATTTCTTTTTTTTTAAATTGGTTTCTTCTTTTGTTGTATATATTATATATGGAAGAAAAAACAGATATGGTTACATTTGGTCAGGACTAATCTCAAACTCCTTATGTAGCCAATAATAACCTTGAATTTCTGATCCTCCTGCCTCTGACCTCTCTGCTGCTGAGATTTCAGGTGTGTACCGCCACAGTGATCTGTTTTTATTTTTTTGTGACAAGGTGTGATAGAATGATTTGCCAACTTGACGAGATTTAGAAACAACCGGGAGAGAAACCTCTGGGGGGTCATCTTGATTCTATTAGTTGATGTGGGAAGATCCATATTAACTGTGAGTGGGTGTTTCTTTGGGCAGGGGATCCTACACCCTGCAGCACAGAGAAAGTAAACTGAGCCTGCAGACATCCCCCACACCCCCCACACCCACACCCCCCCCCCGACACCCCTATCCCTCCCCCCACACAGCCCATGCTTCCTGACTGTGCCTACCATGTGACCAGCTGCTTCTGGCTCCTGCTGCTCTGACTTCCTGCCATGGTGAACTGTACCTTGAACTGTGAGTTGAGATTAAACCTCTTCTCCCTTAAATCGCTTTTTTAAAATTCCCTTCTTTTTTATTTTCTGTTTGCTTCCATGTATGTCTGCGGACCCATGTTCATGTGGTACAGGCCAAAGAGGACATCAGATACCCAAGGACTGGAGTTACAGATGGCTGTGAGCCACAGTGTGGGTGTTGGGGATCGAACTCAGGTCCTCTGGCAGAACTGCTAGTGCTCTTAACTTCTGAGCCACTGCTCCAGCCCCCTGAAGTTACTTTTGTCAGTGTATTTTATCACAGAAACAGGAAAAGAAACTAAGACATAGGTCTCACTCTGTAGCTTAGGCTAGCCTGGAATACAGCAATTCTCCTGCCTCAGACTCTTAAGTATTGGGATTACAGGTGTGAGCCACTATCCTAGCTTCCATATTATTCTTATCTATTCATCTGTCCATGAGCTGTTTTTGCTCTTATAAACAATGTCATTATGAGCTTGAAGGTTTTTGGATGAAGACACGATTTCTATTCTCTTGAGCACAGGCCTGGGGTGCTTTCCTTTGTTGGATGGCAAGTTCCTGGTTAATATCTGGAGGAATTGCCAAGATGTTTGCCACTGTGTCTGCATGGGCCAGACATTTCAATAATGGAATGCATTCCAATAATGAAATGTATTCCTCTTAGCAACAAAGAAGGCTAGGAGTGTGGGCACTTGCAAAAGCCAGAGTCCCTGGATCTCTCTGGAACTGGAAGTACAGGTGACTATGAGCATCTTAAGTGGGGGTTGGGAATCAAATCAGGTCTCTGCAAGATCAAGAGCTCTTAACTGCTGAGGCATCTTTCCACACAGTCTCCCTTCCCCTCCATCTTTCCACCCTCGTTACCCACACACACACACACACACACACACATGCACACTCCCCAGAGCACTGCTGCTCTAGAGAAATCTAGTTTTAAAACTGAGCTCTCATCTTTACTAGCAAATTTTAAGAGTTCTTTACCGGCTCTGGGCACAAGACCTTTATCAAGTTCATGATTTGTAAATATTTCCTCCTACTCTCTGGGTCATGTTTCTGCATTCTTGACAGCATCCTTTGAAGCACAGGGCCTCTCATTTGGATCCGACCCATTCATCCGTTTCTTTTCATTTGTTCCTCCTGCATTTTGGTGGCGTATCTGAGAATCTATCATCAGATACAAGGCCACAGAGACTTACTGTGGCTCCCTAAGAGCTTGGCGGCTGCATCTCCTGCATTGAGTCTTTGATCTGCTTGGAGTTAAGTTTGCTCATAGTGGGTTTGTATATTGTTCTTGAGAATAAGCGTGTGTGTGTGTGTGTGTGTGTGTGTGTGTGTGTGTGTGTGTGTGTGTGTGCAGCTGAATACCTTGAAGTGCTGGTTTGTGAGAGAGCCTTGGGGCCTGGCTTAGGCTCAGGCCTGGTGACTTTGTCTCTCCACAAGAAACCCAGTGTCTACCCGTCTTCTGGCTTCCTCTTCACTAAGCTCTGGACCTGATAGTTAGGGACCATGCTTCTCATGTCGGGAAACTGAAGAGTTGGTAACCAGGAGACACCAGAGGGATAGAGTGAACTGTGCTCATGCTCTTTCCTCAGGCTCCTCCCCTCCCCCATGCCTCTGCCATCAAGCTGGTCTAGTAGGAGTGCTCCAACCACACGGTCCTCCTCCTCCTATAGAGCCTACTGACCGTGTGGCTAATTGTGTGGTTTGCCATTTGGTGGACCTAGCAATAGCATGTCCCACACTTTCTAAGTCATTGGCTTCATCCATGGGAGGAAAGACAGAGGAAGGGAGTTACAACAATTACTTCCTCAAAGAAGTAGCTTGGGCCTCTGTCCGCTGAGTGGGGTGGGCCTTTGTGATCCCTGGTTCATTATGCAGTCTGACTTCTACTAGAGAGAACCCCGAGTCTGGCATCTGGGGGACAGTAGACTGTTGGTCAGGAAGCGTAGCAGAGAGGCTAGGCTATAGACCATGGTTTGAGCTGCCTTTCTCCCATTCTGGCCCTGTACCCTCCTTGTCCTCAGGGTCACAGTGCCTCATCTGTCAAGCCTGTGGCTGGGACAGGACCTGCACCCGGTCTCAGACTAAGATGCTAAGTGCTGCCCCAGTTAAGGTGGCCACACAATCTCCAAGTCTGTCAGAGACCCTGGTAGCCCAGTGAGTGATGGCCCCAGGGGATTGACCAGCTGCCTGGGTGTCCCATAAACACAGCATTAAAGTGGCTGGTGACATCCATCCATCTTGCCATCGGGCTGTGTCCTGGTGGCTTTCAAGGTGGCTCTCTCTGACACAGCCTTGCCCCCTTCTGGGTGGTGAGATGGGGATAGTAATGGCTCTGTGGATGGATAGATTCCCACAGCAGGCGCCTAAGGTGGCTGGGACAGCTCTATGGAGGCAGTTTTGTGACACTAAGCATCCATCCTGAGCTCCACTGAATAGGCCTCTGCCCCTGAAGCTGAAGCCCCAGCCCTTTGGGGTCTACCTCCTGACCATAGACAGGACACCAGCCCCAGCCTGGCACGGGTCTCCACGGGTGAGGGACAGCAGCAGTGAGGGACAGCAGTGGAGTGGGAACACAGGGGGATGATAGAGGGGTGGCAACTATGGCAGTCAGGACTCTCAGGAGTCGAGATCCAGGATGTCTGTGTTTCCTTATTCTTCCAGGGAGGCCCCCGCCCCCCACTGTACCCGGAACACAGCACACAGGCTTGCCCCCTTTCTGCATCCCCTAGATCTCACCCTCCTCACTTCTCCCCCACTCCCCCTTCTTCTACCTCCTCTCTCTTCCTTATCTATGGAAAGAAAAGATACAGGGAGGGGGAGGGGGAGGGGGGGGGGAGGGGGAGGGGGGAGGAAGCCACACACCACTTTGTTAGTTCTAGCATATCACCCCATCATATTCTTTGTGGGACATGCCAGAATTTTCAGGGTAATGAATCCACTTTTTCTGTTTCTTGGCTTTGTCTCTGAGTGGACCCTGGCTTATTCTGTCCTTTGTTGTGAGCCTGGGGTGCCATGGACCTTTGAGAACTCTAAGGAGGCTCCAAGAGCTCTGCTGGGATCATCAGGCTTTTATCACAGACAGCTGACGAGAATTCAGCTCTGTGCACCATCTCAGACCCGGCCTGGGGCAGACCATCACTGGCAGCAGTGAGATGTCCTCATAGCTACCTTGGCTCCCCCTAGTGCCACCCACTGTCACTGTAACCACGGTAAGCACTCCCCTGGGTGGCTTTGGGTAGAAGCAGCCTGGCACCCTCACCAGGGCTACCTCACAAAAACCAGAGCCCCATCTGAAGATGAGGAAACAGAAGCCCAGAGGGAATCCGGCAGCACTTTGGAAAGAAGTGGTGGGGGGCGCGTCAGCTCAAGAGCTTCCACCTGGTGGCCCCCAAGCAGCCTTCTGTCTGTGAGAACGGAACGTTCACACCGATGTCTTCACAGAGCTTCCTTGTCTGGTAGGGCATGGGGACCTGGGGCCTGCAGACCCAGATGGTTGGAAGAAGGATTACATGTGCCTGGGCTACAGAACACGTTTGATCCAAACATGGAAAATTCAGTGAGGTGCTGTCTCAGCATAAAAGGGCTGTGACTGCACCTCAGTGAACAGTTGCCAAGGACCCACAAAGCCCTGGGTTCCAAACCTGGCGTGTGAGCACAAGTGGCTGTATCGGTCTCCACTGTATACGCTTGAGACACGGTCTCTCAGTAAACCTGGAGGTAGGCTAGTTACTAGCAAGACCCACGGAACCACCCTTCTACCCTGTCCCCAACCTGACTGAAGCAGGAGGAGATGGGTCTCACTCTTCTGGCTCCTGCCACCATTAGTGACCTGCTCAACCCTCCTCCTCTGAGCCTCAGCGTCCTCATCTGTAACAGCGGCTCAGTGTTTTCCAGAGTAGCTGGGTAGGGCTGCTCTACCTCTCCCAGGCCTTGGTGACACGTTCCCAAGGAATCCACTGCTGCCCCCACACCTCACTGTGTGACCAGCAGACATGGGGGGGGGAGGCCAGATCGGTTTTCAGTTTTCAAACAAAACGGTATCAGATGTGTGATTCGATATATATATAATATATATTATATATATATATATATATATATATATGTATTCCTGGCAACAGCCTGAGCTGTGCTCAGGCCTGGATGGGGGAGGTGGAAGGGAGGCCATTCCAGTGGCTTAAAACACCCCAGATAAGTGTGCGGTGATTAAGTGCCACCATTAGCTCTAATGGGCAATAATTGGCGATGAGAAACAATTTTCTAGGGCACCACGGCCTGGTGCCCCACACCCTGGCCCCAGCGGGGACAGCTGAGGGCTGATTAACTCCTGGGCAGGAGGAAATGTCGGAGGCACAAAAAGTTTCCAGATTCGGCTGTAATTGGAAGAAGTGATTTCACTTTCCACAGCAGGCTGATGAGGGGCCACCCACCTGCTGGGGAGGGTGGGGCTCACGACTGCTTCCTGCCGACCATGGAATGAAGTGACACCCCCCTGCAGTGCAGGGGTAGGGAGTGGAGACAGGGCTGTGCTACTCACAGCTTCATCTGCCCCCAGTTTCTCCTTCAGACTCTGGAGAAGGCGCCCCTGCTGGCTGGCAGATGCTCTCCAGAATACTCCATCCCAGCAGGAGGCGCCGGATCGGATCCTTCACTTTACAGCAGTCCTCCCCGTGGTTGTGCTCGTGTCTCCACTACCTTCCCCTCGACCGCTAGAAGGGGCTCCCGGCTGCTTCCATGTGGATGAAGGTGAAGGCCACACCTCAACCCCATTTCTCCAGCCTCTGTTTCTAATCCTGCCTTCCTCTCCAGCAGCCCCACCCCCCTTTTCCCCAATCCAAAGCATAAATCACCACTTCCCACTGCCTGCCCTCATGTCCATACCGCTGCCCAGCCACTCTGTGTGATTCGTCTTCTTGCCTTACATCCTGGCCATCTCCTTCCCAGACCTGTCTTTCCCTGCATCACTAAGTGGTCAGCTCCATGGTCTCTCCCGCCTGGTTTGGGGACAGTTGGCAGTTGACATTCCATGACTGCTATTTTGTGGTTATCACTGTCCGTGGGTGCCTACCTGGAAAGTAGGAGTCATAGTGAACTGGTCTGGTGTGTCCCCTGACCCTGTGAGAGATCACATTTTAAATGTGTGCTGAGGGCTGGAGAGAGGGCTCACAGGTTAAGAGCACCTACTGCTCTCGCAGAAGACCCAAGTTCAGTTCCCAACACCCATGTTCAAGCTTACAACGGCCTGTAACTGCAGCTCCAGGGGATCTGATGCCCACTTCTGGCCTCTGCCAGCACCTGTACACATACACACACACACACACACACACACACACACACACACACACACACGGTTTAAAAAAATACATGATGTTAGCTAAAAGGCCAAGATACAATTATTAAAAATAAACAAATAAAAATACATGATGTTAGCTAAAAGGCCAAGATACAATTATTAAAAATAAACAAACAAATAAGTGAATGAATAAAAAGCCAGGCACAGGGATATACCCTCCCCAGGGCAATCCCAGCCTGGGGAGATGAAGATCCCTGGTGCTCACTGGCCGGTCAGTCTAATAAACCAGTGAGCTGCAGTAAAGGAGAGATCTTGTCTTGAAGAATAAAATGGAAATCAAAACAGAGACAGCACCTGAAGTCAACTTCTGGCTTCCATATGCAAGTTCACCCCCCCCCCCACATACACACAGTTGCACATATATACACAGACAGATGTATGCTGAATCTACCCCCAACCCCAGGACTCCTCTCAAGTGTAACTGATCAGCTTAGCAAGACTGGCTAGATCCTCCCTTGACACTGGTAGTCTAACAGGGACCCAGGCAAGAGCCAACAGACCCCGGATGGATGGATGGATGGATGGATGGATGGATGGATGGATAGATGGATGGATGGGTAAATGAGGGCAAAAGGTCCTGAGGTCCTGCTGGGATGCAGGAAGGCTTGGTGACTACATGGTAAAAGACCTTACCCTCCATTGACTTGGGACTGTAGCCCATACCAGGCACAGGACTGACCTATCACTTGCATGTTGCCTACAACATTGCAGAGGGGGAGTCTTTCCCTATGAGCGCTTTGGTCCTAGAGAAAGGCCTGGGATGAGTTGAAGCCTACAGTCAACCCCAGCTGTCCTGCTGCCCTGAAGAGGTCAGGGCCTCGACTTTGGTGTGGATGGTCTCAGCTGCCTTCATGGCTGCCCAGGTGTGTGAGCAAACTCAGACAACTAAGCGTGAAGATGAGTCAGGTTGGCTGTGGAGCGCTGCCACGATCCCTGTGTAGGATAAGACTTGAGCACTATTGGGGCTCCCGGACCTGTAGGCTGCTGCCCACGATGTCCCTTCATGCACAATCCAATGGTGAGGATAGGGACGCTATCACTTTCTAAGGGCACGGTATGGGAGGGGTGTGTGTTGCTGGGCAGGGGGAGGGACTTCCACGCCAGAGCTCCAAGAGCTCCACGGACCTCACTGCACCAAGGCTGTGCTCGCAGATGCTTCTGTCTGTGCTCTCACCTGTTTGCTACACACTGCCACAGCAATGACTGTCGTCACAAGCCACAAGCACGGTGCCACCTTCCCCCTCACAGAGAACACAACCTCTATCATCCACCCTCAGCAAACGGAGAGTGTTTCGTGTCGCCGCCAGGCGGCGCTATAGAGACCCGGCCCCGCAGGTGAAGCCGGTGACCTGGCCGCCTGCACCTGCGGGGGAGGGGTGCGGGGCTGCAGGGACTCGGTCCCTTCGGGGGCCCGCTGGGGCTTTCAGCAGCTCGTCCGGGAACATTTGCATGTAATTTGGGAGCGGGTCACATGTGGGAGTCATCAGGCGGAGGAAAGGCTCAATCAGGGCCTAATCACTGTCTGTTTGGAGGGGTCTGGGCCCAAGTGAAAAATGAAAACGGGCCTATTTTGTTTGAGTGACAGCCATCAGCAGCCACCTTTGACCTCCCCACTCGAGGTCTGCCCGAGCTTAAAAGCCAATCATCAGGGCAGGGACCAGAGGGGGCACACCCCTCCCTCACCCACCACCCCATCTGAGCTTTTAGTATTCATTCATTCTTTCTTTCAACACTCTAGCCTGGAACAGACGCGTGGGGGGTGTCTTGAGCTGTCACTTGCCAGCCAGGCCACCTGGCAGGCGATTGTCAATGTTCCCACCTGCAGAATGGACGCAAGAGAGGTGCCCGAAACAGCTGGAGTTGATGAGCTGGAAGCTGAGGACTCCGAAGGGCTGTGGAGGGCGGGGCTGGCGCCAATTGCCAAAGGACAGGGGCAAAGTGAGGTGTGTCTTCCCTCGGGACTGGCACTCACAAGGCAGCCGCTACCCAGACGTGCTTAGGGGCTGCGCTCTGCTTCCACGGAAACGAATTCCTCCCTCTGGACACCCCAGATCTACAAGAGGGGCCTGTGCCGGGTGACAGAAGGAAGACCGAGGTGACGGAGGGCCCTGGTGGCCCCGCACGGTGACACAACCTGGTTCACCCCAGAGCCCGGCACCTCCTCCCGGCTTGATCCCTTGGTCTCTAGGGAGGCGTGGAAGCCGGAGCCTCCGCCGCGATCAGCGAGGCTGCCAGTCCGGGAGCGGGCCCGGGAGCCAACCCCTGCGGGACGCACGTGTCCCCCGGAGCTCCGGCCGGTCGCCTGCTCCCCAGGAGGCGCAGCTGAGCAGCACCGCCCGCGGATCGGGGCGGGGCGGTGCATTAGCGCCCGGCCCGTCGTGTTTATCGGGATGTGGAGCGGGGCCTCCAGGAAACCGTCTGGCAGGCCGGCCCTCGGCAAATGGATTGCCAATTAATCAGCATGTATTTATGAGAGCGTTTAAACCATTATTAATGTAGTGTAAATACGGAACCGCTGGCGGCCCCGGCAGGGCGCGCAGGGGCCATCTGCTAGGCGGCCGCATTCCAGAGCCGCCCCCGCCCCGGGATGGTCCCCGCCTCCCGGTTCCCACCTCCCAGCTCGCGCTGCTGCCTTTCTCGAAGGCCCCGCAGAATCCCATCCCAAGGAAGACGCGCGCGCGGCAGGGAGCGACCTGCACCGGGACGATCTCTCGGGCACGCGGGGAGGGCGGGTGATGGCTCTGGCCTGCCCTGCCTCGGTGTGTTCCTGCCTTGGGGACACCTAACAGGTGTCACGCTGGACCCTGCCTACTGCCCTGCGGTTACATGTTGCCTCTGTCCTTGGCCACTTTGAGTTCCTGCTCCCTGTTGGGCTCAGCCCTGGAAGCGAAGGCTTTGGATTCAGCCGTGGGGACTCAGAGCTTGTCCTCCTCCTTTTTCACTTTCTCTTTCCAAACGCGCAGGCCCGCCCCAACCCCAGCACACCTAGAACCGAGCTGGGCCGCCTCCCTCTGGCTGGAGGGGTGCCTACTGCCCTGCCCGGTGGCCTCCAGCTCCCATCTGACTCTGACAAGTTCGTTCTTGGGGACATTACAGACTACTTTTTTTTTAAATTGTCTGCACCCATTTTATAAATGAGATACCATGACCTAGCAACATCGACCCAGGACCCAGACCGCCCCTTGCTGCCTTCTTCACAATTTTCCTGACAATTCCTGCAACCGCAGGGCTACATCCCTTGGTGATTCAGTTTCAGGACCTACCCCCAGATGGGCCCAGATCTAGATATGGGCTTCAAAGAAGAAAAGTGGGAACCATCCACTTGCACACAGAGAAAGAAGACGAAGCTTGATATTTAAGACAGCAGCAAGCGGGAGAGATGGCTCAGAAGTTAAGTTCTAACTGCTCTTTCAGAAGACCAGAGTTCAGTTCCCAGCAGCCATGTCTGGCAACCTCACAACCACCTGAAATTTCAAGTCCGAGGATATTCTGCCCCCTTCTGGCCTCTTTGGGTGCTGCCATGAACATGGCACATGCTCACACACATATACAAGAATAAAAATAATCTTGTTTTTTTAAAAGACAGCAGCAAGGGCTGAAAAGATAACTGTCCCCAGCAAGATATCGGTGCAGATGTCTAAAGTCATCTCCCAGGTCACTGCCCCAACCGTGATGCTAAGATGTACTCTTTGTGTATTGGTTTCTTTACTTTGCAACCCATGAGAGTAAGGACATTTTCACTATTGATGTCACCAGAAGGGGCCATTCAATGTTTGTCGACTGGCTAGCAGACTGTTGGAAAGCTATAGAGAAAATGCTTGCTTGCATGATATTTTCCCAGGCAGCCTATTTTCTCCCTTGGCTGGCCCTGGTCCACATACATAGCTCATCTCAATCTTGCTTACTCCACTAGTCCTCCACTCCTGGCTCAGGGTCAGGGAAGTCACTGAAAAACCAGCACTAGATACTAGAAGCATGTCTCTACCTGTCACAGTAGGAGCGCCAGACCCTAAGGGATGGGACCAGCCCATGATCCCACCAGAGACACTAGGCCAGGCCCTGTTCGCTGGCATTCAGGGAGAGGAGAGAACAAAGACGTGGCATATGCCCCTATTTCCTGGCCCGCCCCCGCCCCCCATTAGCCCAGCAAGGCTTGTTTATATTACGGCAGGAATTATTCCAGCCCTAATCAGAGGCCCTACGAGCTTTCAGCATTCTTTACCCAAGGACACTCTCCAATCCTATAATTTCCATCTCCCTAGACGCCCCTGATTGAAAGCAAACATTTTTATATTTGGAAAGGAAAAGGGCTGTGTGCTATTCATAGCACAGTCAGGCTGGTCCAGAGCTGGGCCCTGGGGGGCAGCAGACCAGGGCTCAGCTCAGGGGTAGATGTTGGAGGATACAAGGACCATGCCAATGAAGAGCGCCCCCTCACCTGTGAGGACCCTAAGGGGCGGAGGGGAGCCCTTGCTCCTGAGTGACCACAGCACTCTTTGTGTGAGGGGCAGCTGTGAGACACTAAGCTGAGTGTGGGTTACAGTAGGGTCCCTTTCTCCCCCATCACTGTGCCTCCCTTGCCCAGGTGAGGCTGCTGAAGCCAGTGGGATACCACGGCATGCTATGATAATGGACCCTGGGAAACCTGCCCGGTACTGAGTCCCGCATTTGCTGAAGGGACTTTGAGGGGCCCATTGTCCCGGGACCCT
Organism: Cricetulus griseus; assembly: GCF_003668045.3. Taxonomy (NCBI): domain Eukaryota; kingdom Metazoa; phylum Chordata; class Mammalia; order Rodentia; family Cricetidae; genus Cricetulus; species Cricetulus griseus. Next base: position 268,516,817 of record NC_048596.1, on the reverse strand, counting down.
GGGTGTCATCTTGGACCCTCTTTTGTCCTGGAATCGGCTCCAACCTCCCCTAGTTTTCTCACCCATTATTCTACAATCTAGTCTAGATTCCTGGGAGCCCAGGCCTCCTTTCCCTTCTACCATCTCTCCTCTTGTCTTCTTCCCTTTGTCGGTGCATGTGACCTCTCTCAGCTCTGTTACAGAAGCCCAGGCAGGACTGTGTGTCCTTCCATGGTAAGGTGTGAGAGGCCATCTTCCTTGGCTCCATGTATAGCCAACTGTTCCGTAGGCAGGTCCTACGACATTTTAGAAAGATGCTCTATCCATCTATGCCAGTCAGCTTTCCCACAGTTAGAAAGACCTGACAGAAGTCAAAGGGGAGGACAGGGTTCTGTCCGGGGCTGTGACTGAAGCACGCAGTGGAGTGAAGCTGCTTAGCTAGTGGCAGCCAGAAAGTCAAAGAGGCAGAAGAGCCAGGACCCCAGTTCCCACTCCAAGGGGGCCCAGTGAGCTAACTTCTAGTTGCCACATCTGATCTCCTACAGTTTCTACTGCCTTCCCCTCCAAGCGGCAGCACTCCCTGAGGCCCTCAGCCCAGGTGGCCTGTGGGGAAGGTCACAGAATTCAACCCGATAAAGACTGTGGGGTAGAACTCAAGACTTCCACTTTAGCCAGGCGGTGGTGGTGCCTTTAATCGCAGCACCCAGGAGACAGAGGCAGGCAGATCTCTGTGAGTTCGAGGCCAGCCTGGTCTACAAAGCTACACAGAGAAACCCTGTCTTGAAAAACAAACAAACAAAATACTTCCACTTTATGAATGGAGAGACCAAGGCTTAGGGAGCCCAGAGAAAGATACCACAGGGCCATCGATGTCCCCAGGCCCCAGAGCTTCCATTCTCAAATCATAAAGCTGGTAAGAGTAAACTGAGGTTGAGTCAGAAGTCACAGCCTTACTGGTAAGTGCTAAGGAAGCACTCTCTCTCTTTCTCCCTCCCTCCCTCCCTTCCTCCCTCAGTATGTGTGTGTGTGTGTGTGTGTGTGTGATTGCACGGGTGTGTGCACATGAGTGTGCATGTGCAAATGTGTGCATCTGGAGGCCAAAGGTCAATGTCAGTGACTTTCTCAGTCGCTCTCTACCTTATTGTTTTGAGTGGGGGTCTCTTGCTAACCTGCTTCAGCTAGGCCGGCTGGCCAATGCGCTCCAGAGATTTTCCTGCCCCTGCCCCTCATATTTATATTCAGTATATTATATTGAATTAAGTAATTTAGTATTTGTATTTCTAGAATAACAGACTACATCAGGATACAATTTTCCCTTCAGATACAATTTTAAAAGATTTATTTGACTATTTATTTGTGTGTGTGTGTGTGTGTGTGTGTGTGTGTGTGTGTGTGTG